>NC_134490.1:7401783-7569283 GCF_040206685.1 Ascaphus truei | reverse complement strand
ATCGGTCCCGGGCGTGGGGGGCGGCGCAGGCCGCCGTGCGACCCGGAGCGTGCGCGAGTTGGCGTCGGGAGGACGGTGAGACGCCTGAGGAGCGGGAGCAGCTGCGGTTTCGGGCGTGGGGGGCAGAGCATGCAGCGCATGTCGCCCCGGAGCATGCGCGAGTCGGCGTCGGGAAGACAGTGAGCCGCCTGAGGAGCGTGAGCAACCGCGCGTGCACCGCCAGGCCGCTGGACGGCTCAGAACACGCAGGTGACAGGGGGGCACCGGGGAAAGGGAGTGGGGACTGACACAGGGGGCAGTAGAGGGGGAGTGACATCCGGGGGCAGGGGGGGGGGCAATACCCGGTGGGGGTGATACCCGAGGGCAGGGGGACTCAGCAGGAGACAGCACAGGAGGGAGAGGGAGAAGAAGAGAGTGGCCGGGCGGCGGTGCGAGGAGCAAGCCAATTAGAGGGGGGCAGCCACTGAGCAATCTGATTGGCCAGAGGCTGAGTGACAGACCAATCAGATTGCCCCTAGAGACGGACATACAACGGTTTCAATAATATTGATATATATATATATATATATATATATATATATATATATATACAGTGTTCGACAAATCACCCAAAAATCTACTCGCCCAACCAAAAAATCTACTCGCCACCTAGTCTCGCCCCCAGCCCCGCCCCCAGCCCCGCCCCCAGTCCCGCCCCCAACCTCGCTTTAAAATAAAATATATAAATAAAATACATTTAATAAATTCCTCGTCAGAACAAAATTCGTTTTTGACATAAATGTATTTATTGTATTAAATTATACTACAATTAGTCCTTGTTACGTGTGTGTGTGTGTGTGTGTGTGTGTGTGTGTGTGTGTGTGTGTGTGTGTGTGTGTGTGTGTGTGTGTGTGTGTGTGTGTGTGTGTGTGTGTGTGTGTGTGTGTGTGTGTGTGTGTGTGTGTCTGTGTGTGTTTGTGTGTGTCTGTGTGTGTCTGTGTGTGTGTAAATGTCGATCTAGAAATTAAAGCCAGGTGTGAATGACTAGTTTCCTGAACCCCTTAACCAGTGTCTGGACGTCCCCGCTTCACAATATCTAAAGCAGCAATCCCGCCTGGGATCTTACCTGATCCGCAGTCCCTCAATGTCCAGGTACCCTCATTCCCGCAATGTTATACATTGGAGGGGATGTGTTCCTTACCTGTCTTCTGGGTTAGGGGGGTTCCGATGTCAGGCGGGGGGTCGGGCAACCGGACAAGCAGGCAGGGGGGGGCGGGCAGCCAGGCGGGGGGTCGGGCAACCGGACAAGCAGGCGGGGGGGTTGGGCAGCCAGGCGGGGGGTCGGGCAACCGGACAAGCAGGCGGGGGTCGGGCAGCCAGGTGGGAGGATCGGTCCAGCAGAAGACAGCCGCATGGCAACACAAACCTCCCCATGAGAAACGTGCGCGTCCGCGTGCGCATGCGCAGTCTGCTGCCAGCCTGCTTCCCCGCTCCCATTAACAGAGCGTGGGATGGAGGGGAAGTGCCTGGGCAGCAGCAGCCGCGGAACCCCCCCAGCCTGCCCTCCCGCCCCGGGAAGCAAGCGGGGATCGGGGGCAGGGGGGGTTGGGACTGACCCAGAGCTGCCAGCCAGCCCTCTTCCCCGCGTCAGGCCAATCAGGAAGGGAGATTACTTATTTATTTATTTATTTTTTAAAAATTGGCGCGAGCAGGGGAATTCATAGAGCCGCAGCAGCGGCCTAAATCCACTCGCCACGGGCATGTGGTTATCATTAATTGTCGAACACTGTATGTATATATATATAGTGATCCATCCTTTGTGATACCAATGCCTTTCTTAGGCACAAAGTGAACATATTCCACAAGCAATAGCTATTCTCTGTTCCTCTATGCACATGTGAGATAACATATTACACGCATTATACTACAATCCCTGACTCAGATTGACATGGCTTTATCCTACACCTTCCAATCTAATTATTGATTACACCCCACACTGCAGAATCCACATTTCTCTAATGAGGCAAACTAAGAAACAAATAGCAGCTGCATTCAGGGTTTGAAACTCAGCAGGTCTGCTATCTCCCAGATGAATAAACAATACATGTTTTAATGGAATGCTCACTTTGTCTCTATGAATACATGCTTTCCCCTACGACTTCAAAAACATCAATTTTGCATGCACCAATTACCTCACACCATTTAAAATCTTCATGACACGATCCAGGACAGGTTTATCTCTAGGTTATATGCTGAATTCAGTGGTTTCATTTCTTATGGATTATTTAGAGGGATCTGACAAAAGGACCTTCAAATGTAAATCAAATACTATGAGACAGAGTCTAGAAAGCTATGTGAAGTGGGCTATGGGAGAACAGCATCATTTTAACCTACTGATTGTTAAAGATCCATTTAGGATCCGTCATCTACTGAACTGATGGCAACAGTAATTAATACTTAGAGGAAAAAAGAAGATTACTAGTTTTGTTAACTCACTAATCAACCAGACAAATTACTACAGTAAATTGCTATGTTTATTTATATAAACTATATATATATATGTGTAGAGCTATCAGTACTGTGTTAGCCGAGCTTCAATAATCAAAAAATAAATAGATGATACCGTTCTGTGGCTAACGAAATGCTTTTATTTGTGCGAGCTTTCGAGATACACTGATCTCTTCTTCCGGCGATGTTACAATGAATGAAGCAAGGGTATACTTAAAAACAGTGTCTCTTGGAATGTTATCTGTGCTGGTCCTTCCCCCGGTGTGGATGAGATTTATGGCTAGAGGTGTTAAATGGTTCCTGAAAGTTAGTGATGTAAGAGTGTATGTGTGTGTGAATATAAATTAATGGATACACTGTATACAATGTATACACTGTGGGCTCTCCATTCATTTATATTCACACAGATACACACACACACACACTCTTACATCACTTACTTTCAGGAACCATTTAACACCTCTAGCCATAAATCTCATCCACACCGGGGGAAGGACCAGCACAGATAACATTCCAAGAGACACTGTTTTGAAGTATACCCTTTACTTGCTTCATTCATTGTAACATCGCCGGAAGAAGAGATCAGTGTATCTCGAAAACTCGCACAAATAAAAGCATTTCGTTAGCCACAGAACGGTATCATCTATTTATTTTTTGATTATATATATATATATATATATATATATATATATATATATATATATACACACAGACAATCACGAGACCGCACACAAAGGGTAGTTTTCAACACAAGTGTATTGGTGAAAATCTAGACCAACATTTCGGTCTTCTTCACGGGACCTTCCTCAGGGAGATGTAAGGGAAGAGTGACAGGAACACCACATATATATACACACACCCAAGTGCAGGCAATAATTACAATCAATCAATTGACCCAAAACAATGAAAAATTCAGTAAAACCATGAAAATGGCGTAATGTGCTGTATGCCTTTACGTAAGGCTCCGCCATGTTGCTGACGTCATTGCTAATACAGGCGCAAGATACAAGACATCCATAGTAACTCACCAGGCAAGCCGTTGCAAATCCTCTGGTTGTCATGGTAATCACTTGGCGCATGCGCAGAAATGATGCGTCCTCTGGTTGTCCTGGACATCGCTTGGCGCATGCGCACCAATAAGCACAACAGTACATTGTGTGGCATACACCAGACAGTCTGTTCGCTGCTGAGATTCACAAAACAGTAACCCTGAGGGGGTGTGGGGGGGGGGGGTGCAGGGGAGTGGTGTACTATATACAGAATGAAAATTTGCAAAAAAATTGTCAGGTGAGGTGGGCATAAAGAGAAAAGATCAGCTATACAGTAATCAGCAATTTACAGCACCATCCTATGTCTGATACAATTGTGATGCAAATAAACATATGTAATATATAATAAATGCCTAGCTGAAAAAAGGCAGAATTACCACGAGAGGAACCTAGCACAGCCCCAGAGACTGCTATTAACTCATTAAATCCCAAGGACTTATGCCCATGCCAAGACACCTGCTACGTTCTCATCTGATCTTCTCTTCCAAATCTCCTGGAACTCAAATAGGCATAAAATCCCAGCCGCGTCCACTACGTTCGTTTCCGAGAACTTGGACGCAAAAGTCGGGACTTAGACTCCGGCGGGCGGCTTTTCAGGCTTCAAATCGGAGCCGGTTGCTCTGCTATTCGCACGGAAGCAACTTTGAAAGCCCGCCCATGCTATTGCTACTGGAAACCGAGAATCTGATTGGCTCATCGATTCTTATAGTATTTTCGGTTACATTCACAAAACTGAACAGCCAAACAATACGTGGAAACTTTCCCAAGCAGCCAATCAGAGCCAAGCCGGCTAGAAAATCCGGGTCAACGAAAAATCCGAAATAGCCAAGAGACATGTGCAAGCGTGCCCCCTCTCTTTCTGGCTATCTCCATGCCACCCGCTGGGCAGGCTCCACCAGGTCTGGTATCCTGGATGACTGCCATTGATCTCAGGACCTGGTACTCCGTCTTTCCCGGCTGACCAAATGCTATTCACACCTCTGGGCTTCCTCTGTCTGCTTTGAACTCTAATGTCCAGCAGACTTGAGGGCGCCTTTGGGTTAGCTCAGGCAGCCTATTTGGAGATTGGTTCTGAATGTAAAAAGCACATTACATTTTATTATGTTATATTTTAATACACTTCTGAGTCTCTTGGAACAGGGGGCAGAAAAGGAAAAATAATGTAGTTATTTATCTCTGCCTTATAGAAATACTCTCTCACTCTCCCTTGGATTCAGTTTGGACTCTCAGAGCCCCCCTCAACCTTATATACGGTTGGGGCACCCACAAACCCTATACTGGTTGTGGGTCACTGTAGGAGACGTGTTCAGAGTACGCAATGGAGACTGTTTTTAAGGTGAAATTAAAATTAGGCTTTATTGCGCCTGTCGCATTAACACAGCAAAACATATGAAAATAAACCAAACAAAAAAACTATCTCTGCTTTAGAGACAATTTACACATGTAGCTCAACCCTCTCTGACTGGGTTGGTTAGCTAAGCTATTTACCAGCCCCAAAATAAAAACATATATACAGATATATAACAGTTCCAAAAGAAAGTCTTATCTGTTCTCCTGAAGCTGTAGGGGAAGTCCTCTCTGCTCTCCTGAGTAAGCACCTTTATGTGCTACAGCAATGTCTGTCCAGGTTTTGAGGTCTAGTCTCGTTGTCTTGCTATCAGCATACAGTCCAGTCCTTCTGCAGCACAAGACAGCCATTCCTCTGGTCAGTCGTCCCCCCCCCCACCCAATTGGGAGACTCAGGAATCTCTGCTCTGTCTCCTAGTTCAGCTCAGATGTGAGCTAAGGAGTCTTACTTCCTGTCTCAAAGGCAGGCTTTTTCTAACACCTCTAATCAGCCAGGTGCTGGTCAATTAACCAGCACACTTCTGGATTAGAGGCAAGTTTTCTGAACAGGGTAAGTCCCCTGTTACATACCTCTCTTGTTTGTGGGAAGCTCGGGCTTGCCACGGCCAAAGCCCATCCTTCCACTCTCACTCGAGATATCTCTGGGACTCAAATGAGAGTGGATGGAGGAGAACCCTCAGTCCTGCTTGGATTGGAGCCCTTCCTCCAGTTTAGTAGTGTCTCCTCCAGAAGGTGTTTGAGTTCAGCAGTCCTCAGTCGCTCAAGGAGAACTTTTCCCAAGTACAGTCTTTCTACTACCATGTGGCCCTGGGCTTTCCCCTGTGTCGGGCACTCCTCTTTTTGTAGGCAGACTGTATGGCGACAGTCGCAGAGCGCCTATTCAAATCGCTCTCTCTCGCCATCCTTCCCATGTGCTCCAATTTCGCACAAAATGTCAATTTCCTGGTATCGCCAGAGCGCCCTATAACAGCCATTTGAGCCCTCAGTTCTTGAAGCTGCCTTCCTGCACTTTTCCCATTCAATGTAGTCGCCATTTCAGCTTCTTTGGGATTGAGTTGCGATTCCATCTCCATTTCCAGAGAATGTCCTATCTTTTCAGCTTCCTCAGCTAAGGATTCTTCTGGCTTAGATTCTGCAATCCTACCTCTGTTTGTTGCCTGTTGGGCGATTGCAGGTTTGGCTAGTGCTTTCTTAAGTGGCTCAAACTTCGTAATCTTGTTTTGAAGGCGAGTGGTGTCCCCAGCTCTCACTGTACACTTGCCCTCACGGGCCTTAGTTACTGTGGGATACCGATGCTTGGACAGAGCCAATACCTTTTCCCGTATTGGAGGCATCTGTAAGTTACTGGGCTGCAGAGTCTCACTCTGTTTCATGAGTGTTTCCTGCCATTCTCCTTTCAGGGTCTTTATTTCTTCCCTGTGCTTTCTCTGAGCTTGCTTCCACCTATCATTCTTTATTTTGTGGAGCACTGTGAACTTCTTCGCTTGGGCCGCAGATACTCGTCTCAGTTTCTGGACCTTTTTGCGCTCCCTCTTGTACCAAGTCACCTGGTCTCTAAGCTTAGCCTCTAGCGATGCTTTGGTGATGGTCAGGGTAGCCTTCAGTTTATCCTGCTGCTTTGCGAGGACGCACTGGGTAATCAGACGTTCCTGCAGCACTTGTATTTCCTTAGCAGCCTGCTGATTTTCTACATGCAGAGTTCGCTGCTTCTCTTCGACATTCTTGAGGTGTGTACGCAGACCTTGCAGTTGGTTCTGCAGTCGGTGCTCTGCTTCAAATTTCTCATCTTCCAACCGTTTCTTTATTTTTTCAAGCTCGTGCAGCTTTTCATTCTTTCCATTGACGTGGATTGCCAACTCCGAATTTTCTTTTTTAAATCTTAAATTTTCTCCCTTTTCAGTCTCTGTACTATTCAGGGCTTCCTTGCAGTCCACCTTCCATTTTTGCACATCTGCTTGGAGGCGGGCTGTCTCCTGGCGTGAGACTTCCATCTCCAGGTTTAGGTTCTGAAGCTCCTTCTGAGAGACTTTGAGATATAAGTTAAGATGTAGGATAGTTTTCTTTGAAATGTCCAGCTCCTCAGTGAGACTGTGAAGTTCCATTCTGGAGACTTCCAGTTCTGTGTGGCAGCTGTTGATCTCATGATGTGAGGCATCCAGTGCTCTCCGGAGTGTTTGAACCTCCTTCTGAGATACGTCTACGTCTGTCCGGACACTGTTGACCTCCTTTTGTGAGGCATTCAGCTCTATGCAAAGATTGTGAACCTCTTGCTGGAAGACTGTCATCTGCTTCA
This sequence comes from Ascaphus truei, assembly GCF_040206685.1. Lineage (NCBI taxonomy): Eukaryota > Metazoa > Chordata > Amphibia > Anura > Ascaphidae > Ascaphus > Ascaphus truei. Next base: position 7,562,107 of record NC_134490.1, on the reverse strand, counting down.
GTGCCTCCTCATACTTCCGCTTCAGCTTAGCCATCATTTTATCAGATTGGCTCTGCTTTTCACCCATGGCAGAAATAGTAGCGTTTGCAGTATCTAGCTCAGTCTTGAGATCGTCCAATTCTGTCCTGCCGAAGAGTACATTGCAAGCACATGTTCCTGTAGCTTCACGTTATTTTCCCGGAGCCGATCACAGTCACGCCTGGCAACCTTCAGGGCATCCCCAGGGCTGGTCAAGGGATCGTCACTCACCGGTTCCGGCTCCGCTTCCCTGGGATGGTTGGTTGAGGGTTTCTCACTATTAGCACCGGACAGACACTTCTTTGGGGTACACGACTTCTGCCTTGGGCCCTCTGGATATTCGGTCATCCGCGGGACGACTTCTTCATTTTCTCTAGGCTGCAGGGCATTTCGGACCCCCTTTTCCTCCGCAAGATCTGCAGATGTGTCTGTTCTTTCCACGGTAAGTGAAGAACCGCTTTTCTTTTTTTGCCTTTTTGTTTTGGATGACACCGTCACCTCAGGGATACTGGGGTCTCCATCTTCATTTGAAATTTTAGCAGCGTCACTGGATCCACCTGGCTTTTCTTGCAACTGTAATAGCTGACGGAAATACTCAGTGATCCACTGCTCCTGCTCTTTCTCCTGCCGATCATATTTGTCATCACAGGGAGTGGTCTTTTCGGTTCGTACTGAGTTCAGGCACCCCCACCATTCTTGGGGTGTTTTGTGGGTGTGACTCGGTTTGGGTTCCCCATAAGAGATGTCTTCCTCCTCATCGGACTGGAAGGGCCACTCTTCCATGGGGTAGGGTTCATTATAGGAACGCTGCATCCTGTCCTCCATTTTGGGGCTATCAGGTGTAATTTTCTTCCTGACCTCAGGAGGCGCTCTTGTAGCTGTTGCCACTGTATTTGCTAGAACCCAAATGGTTGTAGTCCTACAGGTGGGCATATTTTGCTTGTAGAGGTTGTAGCTCTCACAGGCCTCTCTGTAGACTTTTTCTTCCCTTGGGTAAGTTTTACAATATTATCAGTACTGTGCATGCATTCACTCTCATCATCTGAATAAGGCCTGGAGGGACACTGCTCCGTGTGGTGGGGTTCTTTACACCAGGAACACATTTTCTTCCCTATTTTTACAGAGTCTCTATTTGACTTCAGCTTGGTGGCCATTTTAAATACAATGCTTGCTAGCTGCCCATTTTCTGGCTTCAGCAAAGGCATTTGCTTTACACCATTTACTTGCTATGTCCAATCCCTCCGCTTCAGCAACAGAATTTGGTTTTCTGCTTGAGTTCAGTCATTTTCAGTCTCATCTTTGGGTATTATGGCATTCACTCTTCACACTTTGGTTGCCTGTTTTACTCCCAAGATACATAGGCAGACTTTACTTGCAGAAAAAAAAACATTCTTTGCAGTGGAATATTTCTTTCACTCCCGGCAGGGTGACGCAACACTCAGCAATTGGCTTTGGAATACCTTTTACACAGTTCAGCAATCCCTTTTTTCCCGGTAGGGCAATTTTACACTCAGCATTTGTTTGCTGAAAATTCCCCTGCTTCAGCACAGTCTTGCATCAAATTTCACACTTTTCTGCATATACTCCATTCACAGCTGGTAGTCCTATGCGGTGTGGCAACCTTTATTTGCAGAATCAGTACCGCTCGTGGGTCACCATCTGTATTCACTGCTTCAGCGAAACATTTGAAAACAACAAACGCCTACCCCTTTTAAGGGCTAACTCACTTCTTGAACCCTGACTACGGCTGGAAGGCAAAACCCCTATTTCAATGACCATATTACACTTTATTGTGATAGGCAAATAAGGTTTACCTGCTTCAGCAGTCTCTCTCTCTCCATCTGTGGTTTTGTGAGTTTCAGTGCAGTGTAGATTTCCTGCATGGGTGTGTATCCCTTTAACTCTGTCTCTGCTGCATGAGATCCTTTGGTCAGGCTGTTTGTAGGAAAAAGCACAAAAAAATTTCACAGGCAATCTCCGGGCCCCTTTTAACTTCAAAGGCCACCTCAGTCCCGATTCTGACAAAATATGTAGGAGACGTGTTCAGAGGTACGCAATGGAGACTGTTTTTAAGGTAAAATTAAAATTAGGATTTATTGCGCCTGTCGCTTTAACACAGCAAAACATATGAAAATAAGCCAAATAAAAAACCTATCTCTGCTTTGGAGACTATCTACACATGTAGATCAGCCCTTTCTGACTGGGTTGGTTAGCTAAGCTATTTACCAGACCCAAAATATAAACATTTATACAGATATATAACAGTTCCAAAAGAAAGTCTTATCTGTTCTCCTGAAGCTGTAAGGGAAGTCCTCTCTGCTCTCCTGGGTAAGCACCTTTGTGTGCTATAGCAATGTCTGTCCAGGTTTTGAGGTCTGGTCCCCTTGTCTTGCTATCAGCATACAGACCAGTCCTTCTGCAGCTCAAGACAGCCATTCCTCTGGTCAGTCCCCCCCCAATTGGGAGACTCAGGAATCTCTGCTCTGTCTCCTGGTTCAGCTCAGATGTGAGCTAAGGAGTCTTACTTCCTGTCTCAGAGGCAGGCTTTTTCTAACACCTCTAATCAGCCAGGTGCTGGTCAATTTACCAGCACACTGCTGGATTAGAGGCAAGTTTTCTGAACAGGGTAAGTCCCCTGTTACAGTCACCTTGGCACTAGCTGGGGTACTAGCTTGGGTACCCCCCTTAAACTAGGGATTCCCTCAGCTACAGGAATACATGTTTTATCCCTGTGCCTCATTCTCCTTCCTGGGCTGTGCTGAGTGTCGAATCGCGCTTGCGTTTTCAAGGGGAATTATTGCCGGGGCAATGTGCCTACATGTATCCGAGAATCAGGCATGATTCCCGGGTACATTTATAGGGGAACTGACAACTCTGGACCCCAACCTAATAGGCACATTCTGTCAACGGTTCCTCTGCAAAAAAAAACCCTTGAAACTCATACCCAAGCAATACCTGCTTGATTGCATGCCCGGAAAAGGAAAAACCAAAAAATACTTTTATTACATACAGTATAACACAGTGATACAATGTTACTGGGTCCAAGAGCTGACTCTCTGGGACCCTTATACACGGATCAGGGGTCATCAAAACGGGCTTGACCTTTATTAGATAGCCTGGTTACCCCCTCCCGTCAAGGCGTATGGAATTGTATGCCGATTTGGGTTCCAGGAGATTCCGGGCTAAGTCCCGGTCAGGGTAAAACTCTCCCATAGAGTTCCCTGCACCTAGGAAAGTCTAGTTTTCGACCCCAGTGCCAATATGTGGTCCTTTTTGTCTGTATTTTGTTTATCACTGTGTGTAAGCTCATTTATGCCGAATAAACTACAATTTATTTCATTAATTTGTTTTGCTCAATGAATGATCCTGGTAAAAAAAAAGTGTAAATAACCTGGTCTCCCGTGACAGGTATTGCACTGAGGAGAATGTTAAGATCTCTTAAGTTCATGTTATTAGACTTAACGGTGCTTTGCGGCGCTGTGCTCTCGTGCAACTAAGAAAATGGTAAAAAAAACACTCTACAAATTCAGAAATGACAGTAACAAGTTTCTATATTTACTTAAGTCTCCACACTTAAAAACTGGGGTGAACGCAATGCACAAAAGAGGAAACAAACTTAAAAACTGGGGCGAACACAGCGCACACACCAGAACCATATTTATCACAGAACAGGAATCCAATTGAAATCAATGGTAGTTTTGTATTTGCTAAATCTGGTAGCATTGTTTAGCACTGGTTTTGCCCTAGTTTTGTAGTCATTGTGTATCCCTTTTCTTGACCACCTCCCCCCATCCCCCAGAAGCCAACGTGTTAAAGGAGCAATCCAAGCGGGTGATTTTCAACAAGCAGGGGGTCTATGAAGATGAACACCGTTAATTTCAGCACTGGAGAGCTCTTGCTTCTAGAGATACTTAGCACCAAAAAGGGTCACTAGTTAGCCACACCGGATGATGTGACGGCTTCCTATTGGCCCGCATGACACGGGAGCTTTGAAAAGCAGTGATTACATGATCTCTGCTAAGTGGGCAGAGCAACTATTGGCACCCCCTATGGAGGGAAGTATCTCCGGAAGCAGGGGGTCCTTTGAGCTGATATTAAGAGTGTTCAACTGCCGAGACCCCCTGCTTCAATCCTATGTTAAAATAAAAAATAAAAACATTTGCAAAAACAAATCGCCCACTTAAATTGCCTCTTTAAAGATAGGGTAATTCCATAGACACTGCTGTTATTCATTCAGGGGGATCACCCTTTCTGTGCTGTAATCTTGAATTACAGCAAACTGCACTGACGTGGCCTTTAGCTCAGTTGTCACTTCTCAGGCATTGCTACCACAGAGTTTTGGGAGAGTGACAAGTTTCCTTCCAGCATCCTGGGCCTGAGCCAGGATTGGGGTAGTTTCAGACCTCTGTTTTCCTTGCTGATGATATTCCTGCAGCTGCCAAGGACCAGGGATATCCAAAGGGAGTATTGATGGCTCGTGCCAAGCTATTGTATGATACACTAGCTTAATAAGCACACTGTGTTGTTACTGTAATACTTTCATATGATAAACTGTCACACAGAGTAATATGTGATACAATGTGAATTAAACCTTCACTGTACATACTAGGTATGGCACAATTTGTTGTTTTATGTTCCCTGTAACTCTGGGAACTCTGCTGCTTTTTTGTGCTGTATGTTCTTTGTTACACTGGACCTGTTGTGTTTTTCTAGTTAGATTTTCTACTCTATATGTGCAAATATTTTACACGTGTTCAATGTATTAAACAATCATTACACTAGTAGAGAAGGAGTTGCTTGGATGTATATTTTTTAATTGAAATATGTGTTCCCAAGTGGGACGGTACCTTCAAAGCAGAAACCCAGTGACCCAAAGAGTTTTTGCTATATATGTTTATGATTTTGTGCCTGGCAAACAATGTAACCCATCCCTGACAAGTTATTGTTCATGAACAATGGCGAGAAAGAAACAGCATCTTTAAGGGCCGTGGACAAAAAAGAATGATCTATTTCTGAATGCAGATCGCTGCGTTAATGGACAGGAGAATGAATAGTTAATGATGCTCAATGGCATTAATTAAGAAGTTTCAGATCTACTCAGCCTCACAACAGAGCTGCCAAGTTTCAGCTGCATCAAAACTTATTTTCCAAAGTTATGACTGACAATGGGGATTTACCTTTGAATGCTGCGGTGTTCAACATATTACATGACAGCCATTGTGAGTTAAACAAAAGCTAAGACAAATGACGTATTGTGGAGAATTTAAAAAGTCTATTTCCACATTGGTAATTAGCCCATTTGCATGAATTATTGAGCTCCTCTGATCTCTGGTTACAAAGTATTCATGCAGCTGGTCCTTAGAGTTTTTGTTCTCACCTCGGTACTCCAGTTCCTGTTACCTGTCGCCGATATTCCACTCTCTTTGGCGTGGACATAAGGTTCCATAAAAACCTTTTAATTTGTTTGCCAATACCTTCTCTTTGCAGACACTTCAGAAGCGACGAGTAATAAGGAAACAATCTCATAGCTAATAAAGGCTGATCAGCTGGGCCAATTACTAAGACCTACAGTGCCTGAAGCAATCTCCTGCGAGGAAGCTTGTGTTAGCCACAGACCATTCATTGAATGACAGGTATTGTCAACGTAACCAACAGCAAACTGTTAAACATTATGTACACACATGTAATAACTTAATAAATGTATGTATGTGCATTTTTATATACTGGTTGAAATGTGAAACACACCGCATTTTACGGGGATACTATATAATCCCATACTGCAATGGTCCTCAACTCCAGATCTCAAGACCCCCCAATCGGTCAGGTTTTAAGGATATCCCAGCTTCAGCACAGGTAACTAAGTCTTTGACTGATTGGGTGGTCTAGAGCAGCGGTGCGCGAACTGGGTGGCACGCCCCCAGATATTGTCTGCGGGGGGCGCAGGGTTTACAGAGGCCCCGTGCGCTTCCCGAAGGCACTTAAATTAAGTGCCGGGAAGCGGCGAAGGCTTCTGTAAACTGCACTTACCTTGCTCCTGGAGATGCATCACCATGGCAACGTGGCGGCATGACGACGACGCCAGAGACAAGGTAAGAGGGGGGGTGCGAAAAGAGGGGAAGAGCCGAAAGGGGGGCTCACGGAAAAAAAGATTTCCCTCCCCTGGTCTAGAGGACTGGAGTTGAGCCCCCCCCCCCCCCAGCCACACAGCACTGGCCCTACACCACATAATGCTAAAGGCAGCGGCCATTTTAGATTGTTTCTTGTCGTTTTCAGCATAATTGAAAAAGATAACCAAGGTGAGCGAAAATGCCCCTAAACAGCACAATGGTTGCCATTAAATACTAATTCATCTGACTGTTCTGTTACAACTTTGATCCACTGAAAATATAATCCCAGATTAGCAACAACCTCAGATGAACAACAACACATGACCTATTACACCGTGTCATGATTTATTTAACAAAAAAAGCTGTGTGTGCTATGCGCATGCATAGTAAGTGAAACTTCTTTGTGTGTTGTCAGCAGCATATAAAGTAACAATAATATTATTACTGCGTAATATTTAATGAGTAAATTTGATTGGCGGGGTAATGTTTATTGGGCGGTGTTCGGCGCATCACTGGGGTGTGTGTGTCAGTCAGTGTGTGTGTGTGTGTGTGTTAGTGTGTCAGTGTGCGTGCGTGTGTATGTGTGTATGTGTGTCATTCAGTGTGTGTGTGTCAGTCAGTTTATGTGTGTGTCAGTCAGTGTGTGTGTGTATGTGTGTCAGTCAGTGTGTGTGTGTGTATGTGTGTCAGTCAGTGTGTGTGTGTGTGTATGTGTGTCAGTCAGTGTGTGTATCAAGGTGATAAAGGGCTATTCATAGTCCGAAACGCGTTGGTGTTTTTTGTTTGTTCTTTTGATCCATTAAACTAGCTTAATTTTTTTATTATGGGAACGCATTCTTGTTGTTATTTGCTGATCAGCCAGCACTGGATGTAGTGCTTCATTTTTTTTCCTCTTCTCTCCTTCCTGACATTCATCTACAGACGGAGGCACACTTAACCCCTGGATCACTGGATACATTGGACTTACTGCATATCGTGGACATTCAACCCATGTGAGTTTATTCCAGTTGACCTACTTTATGTGGTGTGACAAACGGCTTACTCCGGGGCTCCGCCGTCTGTCCGGGACTGTTAGAACACGGTCTTTTAGGGTAGGTTAAATGATGAGACGTCACGTACTGTTCCTTTAAACAGGCTATGCCTGGTTTATTCAGTCCCAGGCACTGAGACTGCCACAGTTTAAACAGAAAACAAAGCCAAACAAAAAGCTGCTCGTCTGAGCGATAACTTAAACTTAGATGTCCCTGACTCAGAGTTGGAAGTGGCTTGTCCACTTCCACCAACAAAATAAGTACCTTTGCAGTCTTTAGACAAACTAACAGAATGAATGAAGCGATTTGGGAAAGAGGCTTTCTCACCCCTCTGCAGTTCAGCAGCCTTCCAGGCTCTTGGGCGGGGCCCAGAGGAAACAGGAAACAGGTCTTATATACCTGAACTCTAATCAGCATGACAGGTGACAGAAAACAGGCAGCAGACAAACTGTGGAATGGAGTGCCTGTACCACGAGGCTGCCCTGTTCAGCTTAGACAGGACAGAAACTGTTCAGTATCCTGGGAGCCCTGTATATGGAGTTTATTACCAACCCCTGGTTTCTGTCACATATCCTCCCCCCCAGCTCAGACCTCGAGGGGTGAGCGGCCATGGATATTAGGGAGTGCATCCTTGACAACCCGTCGGCATTGCCATGTTTGTGTCCCGACCTGTGTTCCACAGAAAATTTAAAGGGCTGTAGGCTTAGGAACCACCTGGTCACCCTAGCGTTCTTCTCCCTATTTTGACACATCCAGGTAAGGGGTGCATGATCTGTGACCAATCGGAACTTTCTCCCCAACAGATAATACTTGAGTGTCTCTACAGCCCACTTTATTGCGAGACACTCTTTCTCGACTATGGAGTAATTTTTCTCCTGGGGATTTAGTTTCCTACTTAAATAAAGGATGGGGTGCTCCTCCCCTTGAGACTCCTGGGAGAGTACCGCCCCCAGCCCTACCTCAGATGCGTCGGTTTGGACTACGAACTCTTTGGAGAAGTCAGGTGTGACCAACACTGGTTGGGCACAGAGAGCTTCTTTCAGGCTTCTAAAGGCCTGTTCGGCTTCGGGGGACCACTTTACCATTAGCGGTCCTCTTGCTTTTGTGAGGTCGGTTAGTGGGGTTGCCTTAGTTGCAAAATTGGGAATAAACCTCCTATAGTAGCCAATTAACCCCAAAAAGGTCCTTACTTGTTTTTTTGTGACTGGCCTTGGCCAATTTTGTATCGCCTCTACTTTGAGTGTTTGTGGTTTGAGTAACCCTCTACCAATAGAATACCCCAGATACTTGGCCTCCTCCAGACCAATAGTGCATTTAGCGGGGTTAGCAGTTAGTCCAGCAGACCGAACTGCGTCGAGCACAGCTTGGACCTTTGGAAGGTGGGACTGCCAATCTTCACTATGGATTACCACATCATCCAGGTAGGCGGCAGCGTACCGAACATGTGGTTTTAAAATTTTATCCATCATTCTTTGGAATGTGGCGGGAGCTCCATGTAAGCCAAAAGGCAGCACCTTATATTGAAAGAGGCCGTCTGGGGTTGAGAAGGCTGTTTTTTCTTTTGCCCTTTCTGTGAGGGGAACCTGCCAGTACCCTTTTGTTAGGTCTAGGGTTGTGAGATATCGGGCTTTGCCCAGTCTCTCTACAAGTTCATCCACCCTGGGCATAGGATAAGTATCAAATTTTGACACCGCGTTTAGTTTCCGGTAGTCATTACAAAACCTTGTTGTACCGTCTGGCTTTGGGACTAAAACTATAGGGCTGTTCCACCCACTTTGGGATTCCTCAATTACGCCTAGTTTTAGCATTTTTTTAACCTCTAAACTTATAGCCTCTCTCTTGGCCTCTGGGATTCGGTACGGTTTAAGGTTAACTCGGACCCCCGGTTCAGAGACTATGTCATGTTTAATTACGTTAGTTTTACCTGGCTGTGTAGAGAAGATTTCTTTGTTCCTTCTCACTAAACTCTGGACCTCTCGTTTCTGATGCACGGACAGTGTTTCAGCTATGCTAACCTCTGGGTCAGTTTCTTGATTCTCTGACGGACCTGGGGGTACTAGGGTTAACAAGACCTCTCTATCTTTCCAGGGCTTGAGTAGGTTTATATGGTAAATTTGCTCAGGTTTCCTCCTACCTGGCTGCCTTACCCTATAATTTACTTCTCCCACTCTTTCCAAGACCTCATATGGCCCATGCCATTTAGCAAGGAATTTACTCTCCACGGTGGGAACCAGAACTAGTACCCTATCACCTGGAAAAAAAATTCTGACCCTAGCACCCTTATTATACGTATTCCTTTGTGCTTCTTTCTCCATGTGTTCCCTCACTATGGGTAGGACTGCAGCAATGCGGTCCTGCATTTGGGCAACATGCTCTATTACACTTCTGTAAGGGGTAACCTCGTGTTCCCAAGTTTCTTTGGCTATATCCAGTAAGCCCCTTGGATGTCGGCCATACAATAGTTCAAACGGGGAGAAGCCTGTGGATGACTGGGGAACTTCCCTAATGGCAAATAACAGGTATGGTAACAAACAGTCCCAGTTTTTCCCATCCTTATCGACCGCCCGGCGTAACATGCTCTTTAAGGTTTTATTGAACCTTTCCACTAAACCATCTGTTTGTGGATGATAGACTGAGGTTCTGAGATGCTTGATTTTTAGGAGTTTACATAGCTCTTTTGTTACTTGGGACATAAATGGTGTTCCCTGGTCAGATAAGATCTCTTTAGGAATTCCGACCCGGGAAAACAGAAGTACTAACTCTTTTGCTATGTTTTTAGCAGAGGTGCTACGTAGGGGAACTGCCTCCGGATATCGGGTAGCATAATCTAATATTACCAATATATGCTGATGTCCCCTAGCAGACTTTATTAGGGGTCCTACTAGATCCATAGCAATCCGGTCAAATGGTACCTCTATTATGGGAAGGGGTACCAATGGGCTGCGGTATGCTTTGAACGGGGCGGTGATCTGACATTCTGGGCATGAGGAACAATAGTTTGTAATTTCTGCCAGAACCCCAGGTCAATAAAAGCTTCGGAGAACCTTTTCTTTTGTCTTTTCCACCCCTAGGTGTCCCCCCAATGGATGACTATGTGCGAGGTGTAATACTACGTTACGGAATGTCCGTGGTACCAACAATTGTTTAGTTGTAACTGATTTTCTTTTATCAACCCGATATACTAGGTCGTTCTCTACCTCGAAGTAGGGGTAAGCAAGTGACCTATCTGGTTGGCCAGGAGTACTATTCTGGTCCCGTATATTTCCCCTTGCTACCGCTAATGTGGGGTCCTCCCACTGGGCCTTCTTAAAACTCCCAGGACTGACCTCTAGGTCAGCGAGGGTCTTATCCTGTACTGGGGTGGTAAGTGGCTGATCAACATCTTGATTTGGGGTATTCCCTACCAAAGTAGTGATGGGGAAGGGAATTTCACAGCACTCCTCCTTTTCCCCCTTCTTATTTGGGCCCTCGTCAACCTCCATTTCTGAAAAAGGGAAAGGATTTGTTTCTTCTAACACTTCGTTATGGTCTGCTATTGAACTCTGGGCGCTATTCTGAGCTGGGGACCACATTTTTAGAAAATGGGGAAAGTCGGTCCCTATTAACACATCATGTGCCAGTTTGGGTACAACACCCACCTTGAAATCTAAAGAACCAAATTCTGTTTCAAAAAAAACATCAACAGTGGAATATTCATGATTATCCCCATGTATACAACAAATTGCCACTCTTTGTGAACTGTTTACCTGTTTCTTCTTAATGGGCAATAGGTATTCGGACACTAGTGTGACCATACTCCCAGAGTCAAGAAGTGCCCGAACCCTCTTACCATTAACCTTTACAAATGCCCACAGATGGTTATTCAAGGGGTCCTCTGGGCTAGGGCCCATACATTGGGACAACAGCGAATAAGGTTCCACGCTGTTGCATTGCATGGGCTCATCATTTAGTGGGCAGATTTTTGCTGTGTGGCCCCTCTCATGACAATTTACACATTTAGGTACATAGTCTGTGTCCCACTTAGAGCCTTTTCCCGGCTCCCCATGTTGGCTATTGCCCTTAGTGTGCGAACCACTGTTGCTGGAGCGGCGTGAAGGTGGTCGCCGCTCTTCAGCGCCCCTTAACCCCGGTACCCTTTTACCGTCTCTGGAAGAGTCCTGGAACCTCGGATAGTGGGGTTGCTCCACGACTGTGGGTTGCGGGTGCTCTTCTGCTGCACTGTACCTTTCTACAAGGGCCACAAGCTCATCCGCATTGTGGGGGTCACTCCGACTGACCCAACGGCGTAAGGCAGAGGGAAGTTTCCTCAAGAACTGGTCCATGACCAACCGTTCCACGATGTGGCTTGCTGAGTTGATCTCGGGTTGTAGCCACTTCCGGGCGAGGTGGATGAGGTCATACATCTGGCTTCGGGTGGCTTTATCCATCGTGAAGGACCATGCGTGAAACCTTTGGGCACGAACAGCCGTGGTTACGCCGAGGCGGGCGAGGATCTCGAACTTTAATTTTGCATAGACGTTAGCTTCGGCTGGCTCTAGATCAAAGTAAGCCTTCTGGGGTTCGCCGCTTAGGAAGGGTGCGATTAGACCAGCCCACTCAGCTTCTGGCCATCCCTCTCTCTGTGCCGTGCGTTCAAACGTGAGAAGATAGGCTTCCACATCATCCGAGGGTCCCATCTTCTGAAGGTAGTGGCTTGCCCTGGTCATTTTCGGAACTGGGGCTGCCTCTGCCAGTGGAAGGTTACTGATAGTCCCCCTCAGGATCTCGAGTTCCTGCTGTAAGCCCTGAGCGAACCGCTTTTGCTCCTCTCTCAGCAGGCGGTTTGTCTCTTGCTGGTTTGCATTAGTCTCTTGCTGGGCTATTAACAGCTGTCGCTGGGTTTCACTCGCCTGTTGCTGGGCTTCATTCGCGTCTTTCTGGACAGCGACATTGCGTACCAGCGCACTCACCACGTCTTCCATCTTGTTTGGAGAGAGAGAAAAAAAAACCTTCTTTTTTTTTTTTTTTTTTTTTTTTTAAAGTTCTTTAACCCCCAGACCTTTCAGTGTTCTGCCCGCATTCTCCACCATATGTGACAAACGGCTTACTCCGGGGCTCCGCCGTCTGTCCGGGACTGTTAGAACACGGTCTTTTAGGGTAGGTTAAATGATGAGACGTCACGTACTGTTCCTTTAAACAGGCTATGCCTGGTTTATTCAGTCCCAGGCACTGAGACTGCCACAGTTTAAACAGAAAACAAAGCCAAACAAAAAGCTGCTCGTCTGAGCGATAACTTAAACTTAGATGTCCCTGACTCAGAGTTGGAAGTGGCTTGTCCACTTCCACCAACAAAATAAGTACCTTTGCAGTCTTTAGACAAACTAACAGAATGAATGAAGCGATTTGGGAAAGAGGCTTTCTCACCCCTCTGCAGTTCAGCAGCCTTCCAGGCTCTTGGGCGGGGCCCAGAGGAAACAGGAAACAGGTCTTATATACCTGAACTCTAATCAGCATGACAGGTGACAGAAAACAGGCAGCAGACAAACTGTGGAATGGAGTGCCTGTACCACGAGGCTGCCCTGTTCAGCTTAGACAGGACAGAAACTGTTCAGTATCCTGGGAGCCCTGTATATGGAGTTTATTACCAACCCCTGGTTTCTGTCACAGTGGATATTATTCTGATACTTTTCTACTGTTCCATGGAATTGGATGTTTAATTATACTGGTCACCGGCAGGTGTTTATGAAAATATATCCTTACTACTGTGCTGCGTGGAATCATAATATACCCGTTTACATCTTGTTGGACAGTTATCTACTCAATGGGTTAATTTTTCCAAACTTCATGCATACCATACTGTGGTTTTTTTCTAGAGCACCATGCAACATTTTTAATATTGTCCCCGGGTGTGAGGAAGGTGCTGGCCGTGTCCAATGGGGACGGGATACTGGGCCTGGCAGTGTTCATATCGGATATCAGGAACTGTGAGTACCTGGGCAATTAATGCGTGCCAGGGAGTAATTAATGTGTGTCAGGGGGTAATTAATGCGTGCCAGGGGGAAATTGTTGTGTAAAGGAAACCTGATATCAATGGCATAGGGCAATAGATGGGTGCATGCAAGGCAGTGTAATGGGCAGGGGGCAATTGCTGTGTGTGAAGGGGCAGATACAGAATACGTGGTGGGGGAGAAGGCAAATGCGGCATATTACTGAGAATCATTCAGCAGGGGGGCAATTATTGTGTGAGGTGCATGTTGAGGGGTCAGAAACTATAAAGGGGCAAATTGAGGATGCTGGTAGGGAAGTAATGCGGGCGAAGGGGCAATTTGTGTGACGGGGGCAATGGTTGTAATTAGCTGACACGTGTATAGTGGTTACTAATGTATAAGGGGCATTTATTTTGTACAGGCCGGGCGTATGTGAGGGGCAGATACTGTGCTTAAGAGGGCCCCATCTCCAGCAGTGCTGCATGGGAAACGGCACGCTCAAACCCCCCGCTTCCCGCGTTACCTTAGCAGGAGCCGTGATAGGCGACAGGACACAATAACGTGTCTGTGCACGCATGCGCGGCATATTCTGACAGCGCAGCGGGCGTGTGGGGGGAATTGGCGGCCGTCAGGAGCGGCGCCGGCGGCGATATCATCCCGGTTACCCTCCATGATCCCGGGGCTCCTCTCATCCTCTGGCCTCGGCGGCGCTCAGTCAGCGGGACACAGGGAAGGGGAAGCGGAGGTAGAGAAGAGGGAGGAGAGAGGCTGAGCAGCGGCTCCTCCTCTCACAGCCGGAGGACCTGCGGGGCTTCCGCCATCTTACTACACCCACACCCGCAGCACCGGAAGCTCTGCGCCAGCCATCTTGGTATACCCATGGCAGAGGATGTGTAGGGGTAACGGCGGCCGTTAGGAGAGGCGGCGAGCAGTGGCCGTCGCATGTCACAACAGGCGTGTGGGGGGGGGGGGGGCGTGACATCACTTCCGTTTCACATTTCATCTCCATCTCTCCAGTTTTTCCCCATCAGAATAGGTGCCAATAAAGAAGTTTCACTTCAAAAATAAAGCCCTGGCGTTCTTGCGTAGGGCTTCTTGGTGTGGGTTATATGTGACCACCAAAGGTACCCTGTCGATTGACTCTGTCTGAATTCAAGGAGATCACTTCTTGGTATTCTGGTGGCTTTGTGGATTTGCTGGTCTACAATTCTGTAGTTATATCCACGGTTTATGAAATCCGATCTCAACGCTTTTATCCGCTGGCCTCTGTCTGCTGTGTCGGAGCATATCCGGTTGTATCGTATGGCTTAAGCATCCAAAGGGTGAAGGCGAACAGCAAGAAGAGAGTGGGTCAGAAGCTGTTAAAAAATAACCTTAATTGGTCCATGTGGCAGGACGGCCTGTAGCCGAGGTCAGGGAACAGTCCACACGTGTAGTTTCAGGATAAATGAAAACGTTCAGTGGCTTTATTTCTCCACAGCATAACATAACATGTGGGTACACTGTCCCTTTAAATAAAAACAAATCCTGCTCCACATTGGGAGAACTGACTAACACTCCAGGCCTATCTAGCAGGCTGGCTGGCTAAACCATTTACCAAACCGTATGTGTATTTTAAGCAGTCAGGAAAACAAATGAACAAGTCTTACTTTGGTTGAAGTAGTTAGTTTGGTGAATCCATCTGGCTAGCAGATCACATGGCAGAGTTCTCAGATTTTATTTTTTGAAAAACATGCAACATATACAATACAGAAACAGACTGTCAAAACATTACATATTTACATCGGGAGGGAAAAAAATACAAATAAAACAATAGAATACAAATTCAGTGCAATTATTTCAAATATTTACATTTCTCCACAGTTTTTCCCACTGTTTCTGTTCTATTCTGGAAACAGACAGTCAAAACATTACATATTTACATCGGGAGGGGGAAAAAAATACAAATAAAAACAATAGAACACAAATTCAGTGCAATTATTTCAAATATTTACATTTTTTTTATAGTATCTGCTATTCCCTCCTCCCCCTCACTTTTGAGGGCTTCTGTTCCACCTTCCTCCATTGCATCTATAGTAGCCCCCCAAGACAATGCATCATAGGTATTTGAGGTGGGTATCCCTGATGACTGTAACTCCCCAGTGTGACCTCTGCCTTTGGCCTTTTTCTTTGCTTTAGTTACATGCTCCCATCCCTCCCCTTTTAGCCCCTGTTCCCCTCCTGCCACTGCTGGCCCCTGCTCCCCTTCTGCCGGTGCTGGCCCATGCTCCCTGCCTGCCGCTGCTGGCCCCTGCTCCCCGCCTGCCACTGCTGGCCCTGCTCCCCGCACGCCGCTACTGGCCCCTGCTCCCCGCCCGCCGCTACTGGCCCCTGCTCCCCGCCCGCCGCTACTGGCCCCTGCTCCCCGCCCGCTGCTACTGGCCCCTGCTCCCCTCCTGCCTCTCTTCTTGCTGGCTCCTGCTCCTCCTCCAACTCCTGCTCAAAGGATAACTCCATGGCACCAAACTCATTTATCTGGGTCTCCTCTACCAGGGCTGTCTCAGTGTCCTGGGGAGCATTATTATGCGCCGCCTCAGGACACTCCCTAAAAGAGTGACCCTGTCCCCCACACAAGTTACACAGCACAGTATTAGGACATACAGATCGGTTATGACAAAGAACCCCACACTGGCTGCACCTGATCTTATCACAGCTTGCACTCAAATGCCTGTTGGACCCACATTTGAAGCAAAGCCTGGGCTGGCCACTGTAAAAACAGACCCCTCTGTCCCCCCCAATGAAGAGGGAATTTGGGAGGTGGTGAGACACACCATGTCTTTTCCACAGCTTAACCTTACACCTCCAACCCACAGTCCACACCCACGCTCCTTCCCAGATCTCCTCCTCTATTTTCTCCAGATCAGACAGCATAGTACATTGTCTCTTCAACCAATAAAGAATGTCTTGTTTGGCAACGGCCTCGTTGCGAAATATTACAGTCACCAGTTTGGTTGTAGGATGACTTACAGGGATGGCAACAAAGACTTTACACAGAAGTGTGAAGTTCAAGTCTTCAAACCTGTGCCAGAAAGCTTCTAGCAAATCACCCCTTTTGAAGCTTATGTCATATTCCCTGTTACCTGGGGTGTGTATGAAAGCAAAAATGTCTGAGGCCTGAAACCCCATAGATTCCTTCAAAAGGACTTTACCAATAAAGCATTTATCAGGAATATCCCCAATACCTTTGTATCGCAGTCTCACCACATTTATCCGCTTGGCAGTGGGGCTTGGAAACTGGGGGTAACTGCTGGACCCTGGACCGGCACCTCTCCATGCGGACCCTTCTGCTCTCTCTGGTCTCTCTCCAGCTTCTCCAGGGATGCTCCACTGTGCTGCACCGTCCATGGCTGCTGGTGGCCTCTGTGCTGCACCGTCTGTGGCTGCTGGTGGCTTCTGTGCTGCACCGTCTGTAGCTGCTGGTGGCCTCTGTGCTGTACCGTCTGTGGCTGCTGGTGGCCTCTGTGCTGCACCGTCTGTGGCTGCTGGTGGCCTCTGTGCTGCATTGTCTGTGGCTGCTGGTGGCCTCTGTGCTGCATTGTCTATGGCTGCAGGTGGCCTCTTTGCTGAACCATCTGTGGCTGCTGGTGGCCTCTGTGCTGCACCGTCTGTGGCTGCTGGTGGCCTCTGTGCTGTACCGTCTGTGGCTGCTGGTGGCCTCTGTGCTGCATTGTCTGTGGCTGCTGGTGGCCACTGTGCTGCATTGTCTATGGCTGCTGGTGGCCTCTGTGCTGCACCATCTGTGGCTAATGGTTCCTCTGTAATGTTTTTTCCTGAGGCTGCACAGGTAACAGCTGCAGCTCCTCTCTGCATTCCTCCCTCCCCCGCACTGTGCACAGGTTGTGCTTTCTTGAGGCTAATTGGTAGCCCTTGTGCAGGTTCAGTGATTTCATGGCACCCCTCTGATGATGCAACTTCTGCAGTGTTTGCAACACTCTGGCTGCCCTCTGGTAGTGCCAGTTCTGCAGTGTTTTCTGCACTCTGGCAGTTGTGTGATATGACCACTTCTGCATTGTTTGTATCACCCAGATTGCTTTCTGACAGTGAGGTCTCACTAATCAAATAGTCTGTGCCTGGGACACCATGCTCAGGGGTGTGCGCTGCTGTTTCTTGCATCTCTGCACTGCTGGTCTCGGGTGGCTGTGTTTGCGAGACCCACCCTTTGCTGCTCCAGCTGCTCACTGGGGAGTAGTATTGGATATTCCAGACACTGAAGGTGTTAACTGCTGCATCATCTTTCCTCCCCTCACTCAGGTATAGCTTTTGGCTTCCCTCCAAACTGCAACTCCGCCCCTGTGTTTGGGAATTGGAACTCTCAGGGGCCTCAACTGAGGACAAACTACTCATAGTCTCTTCTATTTTTGCAGCTCTGCTCTTTGCTTTCTTTTTCCTTAGTTTCTTCATTATGCTTAACTCTGTTTTCACTTTCATCTCTGCCTTTTCAGACTAACATTTCTTTGCTTTTGCAGAACTTCTCAGCTGTCTTAATACTCTTACTCCATCAGAGTCTGCCCCCATGATGGGTCTCAGACCCCCTTCTCCCCCACACACCTCTCACTGCACCTCCATACTTCTGAACACACTCTCAGCCTGGATAGCAGAGTTCTCTGATTTTATTTGTTGAAAAACATGCAACATGTACAATACAGAAACAGTCAAAACATTACATATTTACATCGGCAGGGGAATAAAAATACAAATAAAACAATAGAACACAAATTCAGTGCAATTATTTCAAATATTTACATTTCTCCACAGTTTTTCCCACTGTTTCTGTTCTATTCTGCTTTCTTCCCTCTGTTTCTGCCCTCTAATCTGAGCAACCATCCCTTGCAATGTTTCCTCCTCAGAAAGTACTTTATTATTTACGGACACAAGAACTCTTGATATCCAAAGGTGATACAAAATGGTGGCATTGATCACTCTCAGGGTGCTGGTGTTAACACCCAGATATGTAGAAGCAAACCCAAACACTATCTCTGCATATGTCTGTGTATGTAAATGTTTTATTCCTAGTCTGTGCGAGGCTTTTTCCCAAACTGCCTGCGAGAAGCTACAATCCTTTATAAAATGCTCTACTGTCTCCAAATGGCCAACACACCCCTCCCTGGGGCAATCCTTGGTCACATCCTTCTGGTGCTTCAGATTTGCCCTAACATAGGTCTTCCCATGACTTGTCAACCACAAAACATCTCTCATTTTCCAAGGGATTCGCTTCTCCCTGAAAACCCCCCTTGCCTCCTGAGCTCTGACTGACGGACAGTGGAAAAACCCAACTGGCGCTAAAAAGGACCTACCTAAGACCAATTTGTATAACACTTTCCTGGGAGTGCCCATTAGTTCTTTCACAGTTAAATTCCAACCTCTTATTTGTCTAGCAACTCTCCTTATGTAAACTGGAGGATTATATATTCTAGTTATTATTTGTCTTACCGGGCCCTCTGTAAACCAGTCTCTTAGAGCCCAAAGCCTTGTTTTTAGCATTGATGGCCACAAGAGAGTGCCTGTGTTGCCGACAACTGGAACTATATTCTGGTACAGAAAATGTAGACCAAAAAACAATTCTGCGTTCACCATATTTTGACCACCTTGTTCAACTCCTAAGTAAACAATGTTTCTTTTAATTGGATTAAGGCGATTACCCCAAAACAACTGAAAGAACATACTGCTAACCTGTGTCGTTATTTTATCTGTTGGTGGGAATACCACATTAACGTAAACAAAAAGTGGTAATAAATAGGTCTTTAAAGCTCGCACTCTATTTTCAAAGCTCATTTTCCACTTCTTCCACCTTTGGACTTTCCAGTTACAAATATCCAGTTTTGGCTGCCAGTTTTGCTCACACATGTCCTCTTTCCCAAATGTGATGCCCAAAATCTTAATGTCATTTTGAGGCTCAGGAAAGCCACCAGCTAACTGGAAATCAGGATCAGGAGACCCCACCCAACAGGAGACACATTTCTCATGATTTATCCTTGAATTTGACACAATTCCATATTTATCAATTAAAGTTCTCACTTCCTCCACTTCTTCAGAACTGGTTACAAATATTGTAACATCATCTGCATAGGCAAGACATTTTATTTTTTCCTGAGAAGGGACTGGTAACAAAAACCCTTTAATGTTCATATTGCCCTCCAAAAGTCTAAGAAAAGGATCTATTGCAAAAACATATAACAGGGGACTTAAAGGACATCCTTGTCTAACACCAGATCTTATATAAAACCGCTCTCCTTGACACCCATTCACTATTGGGATTCCTGATGCTCCATTATACAAAGTCTTAAGCCACATTATAAATGTATTGGGGATCCCATACCTTTTTAGGACAGAAAATAGAAACATATGGTTAACTCTATCAAAAGCTTTGCTTTGATCT
The DNA here is from genome assembly GCF_040206685.1 of Ascaphus truei. Taxonomy (NCBI): domain Eukaryota; kingdom Metazoa; phylum Chordata; class Amphibia; order Anura; family Ascaphidae; genus Ascaphus; species Ascaphus truei. The sequence goes on along the minus strand of NC_134490.1, from coordinate 7,542,570 downwards.
ATACTTAATACATATCCCTTCATAGAGCCTGTCCTGCTGTACTCAAAGATTTCTCTTACCAGTAACAGGTTATTCACTATCTTTCTCCCTTTCACTGCACAGCCCTGTCGTTCACTAATCAGCGTACCTGACACGCTACTTAACCTAATAAACAGAATCTTAGCTAAAATCTTGTAATCAACATTTAATAATGCTATGGGCCTCCAATTTTTTAAATCATACTTATTACCCTTTTTAAATAATAATACTAATAAGGATTCCTGTTGGGAGTTTCCTAGTTCTTGGGAAAACAAAATGGAATTGAAAAGCTGAACTAAGAGCGGCACTAAAACATCCTTGAAACATTTATAAAACTCAGCAGTTAGACCATCTGACCCAGGAGTTTTCTTCAATTGCAAAGATGCTATGGCATCAGCTACCTCAGAGTTACTGATGGGTCTTATAAGGGCCTCTGTCTCTTCCTTATCAAGGGCTGGTAGTCTTAACTGATTTAGAAACTGCCCTATCTCACTCAGTGCAGGGTCTTCTGATGTATATAAGTCACCGTAGAATCTTGAGACTAGATCTAATATCTCCCTATTTGTCTGCATCACTACACCCTCCTCATTTAGTAGACCTGGAATTATTTTCCTCTCTCTCCTCTGCCTGCATGCCTCAAAGGGGTCTGGAGAAGAGGAAAACTGGTTCCCAAAACTGCTTTCCTCCTGTAGGGTTTTATACCTGTTATACTCAAACTCCAGCATTTTCTTCCTTGTTTCTGCTATCTCTTTTCCCAAGCCTTCTCTCCCCAGTTGTAGTTCTGAATTCAGTTTTGTCAGTTTATTTCTCAACTGAATATACTTCTGTTGCACATTTGATAACCCAACCCTAGCTTCTTTTTTGAAGAACATTTTTATATCTGATTTAACATTTTCCCACCATTCTGCATAGTCTGAAAACAAAAACTGTGTAGAAATCCTATTAATCAGAAAGGTTTCAAATTGCTGCCTTAAGGATTCCTGCTCTAGCAGTTTAGAGTTTAATTTCCAAACTCCTCTACCAATACGTATGGCTTCATTAAGATTAATAGTGGCCTCTAACAAGAGGTGGTCAGTAAATGCTGCTGACTTTAAACCAATTGAACCAATTTCAACAGAGCTGGTTACATAAATTCTATCCAAACGACTACTGTGTTCCCCCCAACTATAGGTATACCCCGGCTTGTCTGGAAACATCACCGTATATCCATCCTTAAGTTTTGCATCTCTACACATTTGATTTAAAAAAAACTCCATCACTTGTTATTATTCCTTTTCCCCCTAACCTATCCTGAATACATGTTACACAATTGAAATCTCCAGCTAATAGCACTGTTTTACTTGTAAATAAATACGGCTTTATTTGTTCAAATAAGAGTTTCCTCAAACTTAGTTTTTGGGGTCCATAAACATTAATTAACCTATATTGCACTTTGTCAATAACAATATCAATTAATAGACACCGACCTGGTGAAATTTCAACTAATTTTATGCATTGAAAATGTGCAATCTTAAATAAAAACCCAACACCATCATAAGAATCAGGCCCAATAGACCAAAAGGAAGCCCCCTCTTTCCAATCTCTTTTAGAATTAAAGATGCCAGATGCTGAAATCAATCTAGTTTCCTGTAAAAAATAAATATCATAATCCCATTTTTTCAATTCCCCGAAAGTAATACCTCGGGTGGTAGCGGTTCTAACACTGTTAACATTCACAGTGCAAAACCTTATAGGCTGTGCGGGGTCAGTGGGCGGACACATCTTTTTTTTTTAACTGTATCTGCTATTCCCTCCTTCTCCCCCTCACTTTTGAGGGCTTCTGTTCCACCTTCCTCCATTGCATCCATGGTATCCCCCCAAGACAATGCATCATAGGTATTTGAGGTGGGTATCCCTGATGACTGTAACTCCCCATTGTTACCTCTGTCTTTGGCCTTTTTCTTTGTTTTAGTTACATGCTCCCATCCCTCCCCTTTTGGCTCCTGCTCCCCTCCTGCTGACCCCTGCTCCCCTCCCACCGCTGCTGGCCCTTGTTCCCCTCCTGCCACTGCTGGCCCCTGCTCCCCGCCTGCCGCTGCTGGCCCCTGCTCCCCGCCTGCCGCTGCTGGCCCCTGCTTCCCGCCTGCCGCTGCTGGCCCCTGCTCCCCGCCTGCCGCTGCTGGCCCCTGCTCCTCTCCTGCCGCTGCTGGCCCCTGCTCCTCTCCTGCCGCTGCTGGCCCCTGCTCCTCTCCTGCCGCTGCTGGCCCCTGCTCCCCTCCTGCCGGCTCCTGCTCAAAGGATAGCTCCATGGCACCAAACTCATTTGTCTGGGTCTCCTCTTCTAGGGCTGTCTCAGTGTCCTGGGGAGCCTTATTATGCACCGCCTCAGGACACTCCCTAAAAGAGTGACCCTGTCCCCCACACAAATTACACAGCACAGTATTAGGACATACAGATCGGTTATGCCCCAGAACCCCACACTGGCTGCACCTGATCTTATCACAGCTCGCACTCAAATGCCTGTTGGACCCACATTTGAAGCAAAGCCTGGGCTGGCCACTGTAAAAACAGACCCCTCTGTCCCCCCCAATGAAGAGGGAATTTGGGAGGTGGTGAGACACACCAAATCTTTCCCACAGCTTAACCTTACACCTCCAACCCCCAGTCCACACCCACGCTCCTTCCCAGATCTCCTCCTCTATTTTCTCCAGATCAGACAGCATAGTACATTGTCTTTTCAACCAATAAAGAATGTCTTGTTTGGCAACAGCCTCGTTGCGAAACATTACAGTCACCAGTTTGGTTGTAGGACGACTTACAGAGATGGCAACAAAGTCTTTCCACAGAAGTGTGAATTTCAAGTCCTCAAATCTGTGCCAGAAAGCTTCTAGCAAATCCCCCCTTTTGAAGCTTATGTCATATTCCCTGTTACCTGGGGTGTGTATGAAAGCAAAAATGTCTGAGGCCTCAAACCCCATAGATTCCTTCAAAAGGGCTTTACCAATGAAGCATTTATCAGGAATATCCCCAAAACCTTTGTATCGCAGTCTCACCACTTTTATCTGCTTGGCAGTGGGGCTTGGAAACTGGGGGTAACTGCCGGACCCTGGACCGGCACCTCTCCATGCGGACCCTTCTGCTCTCTCTGGTCTCTCTCCAGCTTCTCCAGGGATACTCCGCTGTGCTGCACCACCCGTGGCTGCTGGTGGTCTCTGTGCTGCGCCATCTGTGGCTAGTGCCTCCTCTGTAATGTTTTTTCCTGAGGCTGCACAGGTAACAGCTGCAGCTCCTCTCTGCATTCCTCCCTCCCCCGCACTGTGCACAGGTTGTGCTTTCTTGAGGCTAATTGGTAGCCCTTGTGCAGGTTCAGTGATTTCATGGCACCCCTCTGATGATGCAACTTCTGCAGTGTTTGCAACACTCTGGCTGCCCTCTGGTAGTGCCAGTTCTGCAGTGTTTTCTGCACTCTGGCTGTTCTGTGATATGACCACTTCTGCATTGTTTGTATCACCCAGATTGCTTTCTGACAGTGAGGTCTCACTAATCACATAGTCTGTGCCTGGGACACCATGCTCAGGGGTGTGAGCTGCTGTTTCTTGCATCTCTGCACTGCTGGTCTCAGGGGGCTGTGTTTGCGAGACCCACCCTTTGCTGCTCCAGCTGCTCACTGGGGAGTAGTATTGGATCTTCCGGACACTAAAGGGGTTAACTGCTGCATCATCTTTCCTCCCCTCACTCAGGTATAGCTTTTGGCTTCCCTCCAAACTGTTACTCCGTCCCTGTGTTTGGGAATTGGAACTCTCAGGGGCCTCATCTGAGGACAAACTACTCATATTCTCTTCTATTTTTGCAGCTCTGCTTTCTGCTTTCTTTTTCCTTAGTTTCTTCATTTTGCTTAACTCTGTTTTCACTTTCATCTCTGCCTTTTCAGACAAGCATTTCTTTCCCTTTGCAGCACTTCTCTGCTGCCTTAATGCTCTCACTCCATCAGAGTCTGCCTCCATGATGGGTCTCAGACCCCCTTCTCCCCCACACACCTCACTGCACCTCCATACTTGTGAACACACTCTCAGCCTGGATAGCAGAGTTCTCTGGTCTAAGGCAGCCAGCTACTGCCAGTAACAACATCCTTTTATACCTAGCTGGTTAACAGGCGTCAGCTTACCTCCTGATTACCTAGCTTCCTCCTGAGTTAACCTTCTGAGTGCTGGATGAAGCACTCAGACATATGTTTCCCAGGCATAACTGATAGGGGTTGACTTCACCCTGTCACAGTCCATTAAGAAGAAATGGAGCTACAAAAAACCCTCCTACATGTTTCGTGCATCCTTGATAAAGTGCTTGGTGAACGAAACATGTAGGAGGGTTTTTGTTCCTCCATTTCTTCTTAAAGTACCATTAAAGGTTATTTTTTAGCAGCTTCTGACCCACTCTCTTCTTGCTGTGCGCCTTCACCCTTTGGATGTTTATTTGGATTTTCTACAAGTAGCAGCACGCTACACACACCAATTGTGGATGGGGAGACTCCAGAGATGTGAGTAACAGACTGTATACCAGTAACAGTATAGATACAATACCTTGTGTCAGAATAAATCTGATGCATTTAGTCACTGTCTCTGTGAGTAGCTCCTGCGGTCCCAGAAAGTATCTGCAGGCTGAAATCCCATCTTTGTGGGGGATGTTGATGTAAAGTGACTCTACTTCCATGGTTGCTAGTAGTGTTCCTGTTGGGAGGGGGCCATATACACACACACACACACTGTGGTTTTCCAATTGTCCTGTGTAACTTTTCTGAAATTAGATGGGGTTTTTTGTGTATTATAGGTTTTCTAGCCACAAAAAGTTATCTCAGCATCACAACAATGCTATATTATCATCAGATATTATGTATTTATTGGCTAATTAAGCAAGTGATTCAGAAATGATTCCGAATTTGGAGAAATTGGTGCTGAATTGTAAAGTAGTTTGCGGGTTACGTTTAAGAACCCTCCAAGACAGGAGATGGCCAACTCCAGTCCACTGACAGAGCCACCAATGCTAAAGCAGGGATATCCTGAAAACCTGACCTGTTGGTGGCCCTTGAAGATTGTAGTTGGCCGCCCCTGCACCAAGATATTTTGGATCCTTATTCCTCCAAAATAGAGGCTTTACAAGTTTGTTTTAGGGAAGAAATAGAGCAGTAGTAGTAGATATACAGTATGTATGAGGGGGGCACAAACGCCAAATGGAAGTAACCTGTATGTTATCACTTATCATAATAGATGTGACCCACAGTACATAAATGGGTTTCCCTTGCTGAGTTTGCACAGATCAGTACTCATTGGAACCTCATGTCATCTTGGGGGTTCTGTTCTTTCACTGTGAAGGATTTTCTTCTCACACTTCACTGTGCCTCATACACTGGGAATTTAACCTACCTATGACACCTTTTTAATGACATGTAATAGCTGCAGTAGACAGTGTGTTGATTTGTAGGGATGGTAAACATGACTCACTCTCCCGAGCCTTACACATGTGTAGTCATATAGCATAGCGAAGATATATTCAACAGCTCTGGGAGACCTGGCAAGGAATATACACGGCTGGTATTTTAAAGTATACATAGAAGTTATATTTTAAAACATCTATTTGAGAAAGAATTGCCCTTCCAGAAAAATAAAGGGGTACAGAAAAAGGGGCTTGGAAGTGTGTCAGAAGGTACAAGATATCGGCAATCCAAAAATAGCTTTGCACAACATCAAACACAATGTACTTCATGCCAAAGGAAGCAGCACGTTTGTAGGGCTATCTTGCATGTAAAGTATTACACAAAATCCTGCATTTACAAGCCTTCAATGCCTCTTATCTCTGACCCTCAACTATGGCCTTTTGACCACAACAGTCTCTTTGTAGTAAAATAGCTAACCATAGCTCTGTGGCACTAGGTCTTTACATTCTGGAGATGCCTGCACAAGGGGGATCCAGTGGAAGTCATGTTAGCAACATTGCTAAATGACATTTTGCAGAGCGGGGCCGCACTGATCAGTATATAGGGGGTTATAAGTCACTGGGTCTTTTTTTTTTTATCTTATTTAGACAACATAGATGGCTACAGATGTAGCACGACTTACTATTCCCAGCCCCGCACACGAACAAGCAAAAGTCCACGGCGCTGGGGCTGTTTCTGCCGTGATCACACTGCATGGGATCCATGCTTCGGAATGGGATTCCCGCGCAGCGTTAGCCACACTGAAGACGCGGCACAGAAGGTGTTAACTGCACCCATTGCCCTCTGGACTTGTAAGTATTAGAAACATACATAGCATTTGATAGCAGATAAGAATCACTTGACCCACCCACCCTGCCCATGTTCCTCTCTATAGTAAAACCGCAGACCCTATTTGATCCTTGGATTTCTTTTATATTTAGGAAAGCGCGATGTAAATTCCAAGCATTTTGAATTATGCTACTGTGAAAGTCTCGACCCCCTTTGCTGGGAAGCCACGTCATGAATCCACCATGCTTTCTGTGAAAAAGAGCTTCCTTGCATTTCCTCTAAGCCTCTCAACCTCCAGCTTCAGAGCAGAACCTCTTATTCTAGCTCTTCTCTTTCTATGAACTGTGCTTGTTCAACCCCATCATGTATTTGCCAGTTTCAGTCATCCACCCCCAAAACCCTTCTCTCCTTCAGGCTGCACATGTGGAGGTCCATCAGTCTCTCCCGGTAGGGTATAGGATGTAGGCAGTGCACCATAAAGTATCCCTTTATTGAACAATCTCTAAGTTACTTATGTCCTTCTGGAGATCTTGTCCTGGGAACGGAGCACAGTACTGTACATGATCACCAATGGTTATTATCATATTGTTATTATCTTTTACCAAAGGGGTTAAGGAAAGTGCTCCGACTATTTTGTTATTCCCTGGTATCAATGTAACCCATTCCATCCTTTAGCTAAAAGTGGAAGCTCTGTTTAAGCTCTTTTGCATTCATTCTCCTCTAGATCATGACTTTTTTTTTTTAATGCCTGGGCATCACTTTCTCCAAAGCACAAGAATCAAAAACTGCAGACAACTTCTGTGATATTAAAGTCGTACAAAAGTGTGAGTTTCTTTATGGAGACACAGCTGTGCTACATAAATTTGATGCAAATTGCTCAATTGATATTGCCCTTTCAGCTGTCCAAGAACTCTGAGAAATCACCCCAGAAAGCAATTATTGTCCCTCCAAATTGTATCTCATGCAGCACACTGTTACCATGAAACCAAGGTGCAATGGCTCCAGTGCTTGTCTCCATCCCCGCCCCACGTGGAAGCTGTTCTTCTTTGAACCACCGAACAATGACATCCCGAGAGATTGGTCGAGATGGTTGCTCCAATGATGTTCTAAAGGATTAAGAAGAATTCTGCTGAAACCAAACACAACTATGGATGCCAACTGTGCTACAGGCCAGTGGCCACTGTGTTAGAACGAATATACCACTGACTTTCCATGGTACACAATGTTTAATGAATGCACAATCAGGATATACCTCAGGTTTTCCACTGTTTATTACAATATATCCTCACATACAGTATGGGTTGAAGGAGCAAGAATGTTGCCTACAGTATGTAATCCATCTGGAATCTTAGTGTCAGTTTCTTGTGACCTTACGAAAGTCACTTTACATTCTTATAGCCCCCTAAAAATACTGTGAACTATTTGGGAAAGAGACTGGTGCTTGAAACCTTGAAACATTATATGTATAGTGCTGTGCAGTATATTGTCAGTGCCATATAACATTTTCTCTCATTATAACAGATTTTTCCACATTAATGTTGTACAGTATAACGTAATGCCATTCATGTAAAAAGTCTTTTAATATCAATCACATTTTCTTTCAAATGAATAAATAAATTGTCCGCGTGAGGCTTTTTAAATTAATAGGTTGTGATACTAAGTGCCCAATCATAGCAGAATGTTGCAGCTTCATCCCAGCTTGTGCTGATCTCTCAAAAATTAAACTCACCCAACTGGCGCCTGGAGTTTGACGAGTGGAGCCGCACTGTTACTCTCCAGCCGGGATTCCTGTGCATTGTTCAGGCTGGCAGTCTGGAACAGGTTACTCAATCCGGCCACCTTTCCTTTCTGAATGGCTCGCAGGGATTGGCGATGATATTCAGCCCGTGCTCGACGCGCCTTGTGCTTGCGCTCCTCATCGGCTGCCTTCGACCTGCGCACTGCAAAACATAGAGCCAACTACGATAGGGATTTTAAACACATCAAGGGCACCGATGAGATGCAAACAGGAAAGATATTTCAGAGGAAGAGGAACGAGAGGTCACGATCTGAAACTGGATGGGCGGTATAGTCAGAGGAGATGTGAGAAAGAACGTCTTCACTGCAAAACAGAGGAGGGGGAGGCTAAGGGAATTAAAATCTATTCAATATATTGAAAGGCATTGTCTCATGTATTGGCGTTACAATAGAGCCAAAGTAGTCAGCAATGTACTACTGTCTCCACCATTTGTAATGGTTGTTTCGAAATCAAGACTAGTACTGTATGTTTTATATTAAATCAGAGTCCTAACAGCCTTGTAAATGTAGGACCAGAAAGCATAATAAGGGCGCAGTCCCAGTGTGCACTTTAGCACGCGTGCCCGTGGGGGGGGGGGGGGGTGGCGCGTGCACAACGCAGCACTGCGATCTGCAGTCTGGGAGAAGATGCAGGAGATTGTGACGGGGGGCGTGGCTGGGGTTTTCCAGGGGCGTGGCCATGACCTCACACGGCTGGTTCGCCCTCATTGGCTGTACCACTGGCGGGGGCGTGGCCACCCTCACCGTCGCAAATTGTAAACACAATTTGAATGTCTTTGTTAAAATTGGTAGCAGAGCGCGGCTGCGCATTCCGCGCGCAGGCACATACTGGGCCCAGTCCCATTGAGGGACGGTGATTGTACGCTCAGTAGAAGGCACTGGGGACGCAGCCTAACTATAATCACTGCACTGTATCCTGTACTTCTGCTTGTCTGGTCAGAAGTCCTATCGAATGGAGGGAAAGAAGACCCAGTAGAGCAGCAGTTCAAAAGTTGTGGGGATCAAGGTCGAGTTCTAGATCACATATCAGAAAATCACAACATTAGAGAACCAGCAAAAAAATGTTTTTAGAGCAACATTTGTCCAAAACGGAAAACGACAGGACTATTCCATATGATGTTATGTGAGGATCAGTATGGAACGAAACATTTATACAAATCCCTAGGCCTGGGGTGGGCAACTCCAGTCCTCAAGGGCCACCAAGGGGTCAGATTTTGAGGATATCCCTGCTTCAGCACAGGTGGCTAAATCATTGACTCAATCTTCAACTCCAGTCCTCAAGGGCCACCAACAGGTCAGGTTTTGAGGATATCTCTGCTTCAGCAGAGGTGGCTCAATCTTTGATTGAGCCACCTGTGCTGAAGCAGGGATTTCCTGAAAACCTCACCTATTTGTGGCGCTTGAGGACTGGAGTTGCCCACCCCTGCCCTAGGCATTTTAACCCCATTGCTATCAAAGTGACCAGGAACGCATTGCTTTGCGCTGATGACCCATCTAACTGCAAAGGTGTTAAAATCTCAAAGCAGCTGACCAAATGTGTCCAGTTTAGCAATTCACACCTCCAAAGTGAAGCAGGGACCTGTTTCATTTTAGTGTCTGTGCAGGGTGTATTTCTGTTTCAGATGCTCAGGGCTACTATGTGCTGAGACAGACAAGGGCCGTGCCCGCAGGATGCTAATTACATGACATTTTCGGGAGGCAGGTACTCTGAATAACAATGTATGAGGCTTGTTTGCAAACTGTGCTGAAGTAAAATCCATGGGTTATAGGATACCATTAATTGTTTCAAATTATTGGTGCTGGCTCCGATTGAAAGATTTACAAAAGAACAGAAAATAGGAAAACCCGACACATAATGTTTGCACTGTTATTATCGATGTTGCATTCAGCATTCTCTCGTGGCAACATGTCTATTTACGCAGTTCACAGAAGTAAATGGTTGCACCTAACTGAGGAAACTGTTTGGCAGTGAATAAAAAGTTACGCAGTCATTTACTGTAGTTACAAGAAGTTCTTAAAAAACAAAGAAAGGCCCACTTTTTCTAAGTGGTGCTATTTCACAAGAAACCCGCAGGCGCCGAGAGATGCCCTATGACCCATTCAAATGAGGTGTTTCCTTGTCTTATGGAATAGCACTGCTTACAAACATATGGCCAGAAATGTCATTTTTCAGGAAATTTTGAGAACGTAAATCTATCTATATCTATATTTTTAAAACCATTGTATGTCCGTGTCTAGGGGGAATCTGATTGGTCCGTCGGCCGCCGCCCTCCCACGGCTCTCATTGGCTCACCCCCCCCCTTGTGTCCCACCCCCCCACGGCTCTCATTGGCCGGTGTACCTCGCCCCCCTCCCCCCGTGTGTCCCGCCCTCCACGCCTACACCGCGTGCCCCTCTGAGCGCAGTGCAGCCGCAGATTCTCCTCACCGAGCGCCCCTGCAACCCTCCCAGCCGCACCTCACACCCGGCCCGCCATCTGCCGCGAAACCACCGGCCACACCCGGGCCGCAATCTCCATCCGCACCCCCGCCGGATCAGTCCCTCACACCCGCATTACCACCCCCCCTCGAAGCGCACCATCAGCCCCTCTCACCGTTGCCTCTCTCCCTGCCGCTCACCTCTCACGGCCGCACGCCGCATACTCCAGGCCGTCGCCTCTCTCCCGCACGCCGCACACTTCCGGCCCTCGCCTCTCTCCCTGCCGCTCACCTCTCCCGCATACTCCGCACAGGCCTGCACAACACGCGGCCCCACTGTGCGGACCGTAGCGGCGGCTTCTTTCCTCCTCCTCCTCCTCCCGAGCCCGCTCTCCCTCCCCCTGTGAGCTGAGCCCGCTCTCCCCTTCCTCCCCCTGCGAGCCGAGCCCGCTCTCCCCTTCCTCCCCGGGGAGCCGAGCCCGCTCTCAAGTGCAGAGCGAGCGCGCGCAGTCCCGCCGTGATCGGAGTTGATGTGAGGTGCAGGGGGATATGTGCAAGGGGAGGGGGGGGATGATGATGTGCAAGGGGAGGGGGGGATGATGATGTGCAAGGGGAGGGGGGATGATGATGTGCAAGGGGGGGATGATTATGTGCAAGGGGGGGAGGATGATGTGCAAGGGGAGGGGGGTGATGTGCAAGGGAGGGGGGATGATGATGTGCAAGGGGGGGGATGATGATGTGCAAGGGGGGGATGATGATGTGCAAGGGGGGGATGATGATGTGCAAGGGGGGAGATGATGATGTGCAAAGGGAGGGTGTGATGATGTGCAAGGGGGGGGATGATGATGTGCAAGGGGGGGATGATGATGTGCAAGGGGGGGGTGATGATGTGCAAGGGGGGGATGATGATGTGCAAGGGGGGGATGATGATGTACAAGGGGGGGGATGATGATGTGCAAGGGGGGGGGATGATGATGTGCAAGGGGGGGATGATGATGTGCAAGGGGGGGATGATGATGTGCAAGGTGGGGGGATGATGATGTGCAAGGGGGGATGATGTGCAAGGGGGGGATGATGATGTGCAAGGGGGGGTGATGATGTGCAAGGGGGGAATGATGATGTGCAAGGGGGGGGGAATGAGATGTGCAGGGGGGGGGGAATGATGATGTGCAAGGGGAGGGTGGGGGGATGATGTGCAAGGGGAGGGTGGGGGGATGATGTGCAAGGGGAGGGTGGGGGGATGATGTGCAAGGGGAGGGGTGGATGATGATGTGCAAGGAGAGGGGGGGATGATGTGCAAGGAGAGGGGGGGGATGATGTGCAAGGGGAGGGGGGATGATGATGTGCAAGGAGAGGGGGGTGATGATGTGCAAGGGGAGGGGGGGTTGATGTGCAAGGGGAGGGGGGGATGATGATGTGCAAGGGGAGCGGGGGGGTGCTGATGTGCAAGGGGAGGGGGTGATGTGCAAGGGGAGGGGGGGTGATGTGCAAGGGGAGGGGGGGGTGATGATGTGCAAGGAGAAGGGGGGTGATGATGTGAAAGGGGAGGGGGGGTGATGATGTGCAAGGGGAGGGGGGGTGATGATGTGCAAGGGGAGGGGGGGTGATGATGTGCAAGGGGAGGGGGGGGTGATGATGTGCAAGGGGAGGGGGGGTGATGATGTGCAGGGGAGGGGGGGTGATGATGTGCAAGGGGAGGGGGGGTGATGATGTGCAAGGGGAGGGGGGGTGATGATGTGCAAGGTGAGGGGGGGGTGATGATGTGCAAGGGGAAGGGGGGGTGATGATGTGCAAGGGGAGGGTGGGTGATGTGCAAGGGGAGGGGGGGTGATGATGTGCAAGGGGAGGGGGGGGGTGATGATGTGCAAGGAGAGGGGGGGTGATGTGCAAGGGGAGGGGGGGGTGATGATGTGCAAGGGAAGGGGGGTGATGATGTGCAAGGGGAGGGGGGGGTGATGATGTGCAAGGGGAGGGGGGGTTATGATGTGCAAGGGGAGGGGGGGTTATGATGTGCAAGGGGAGGGGGGGTGATGATGTGCAAAGGGAGGGGTGGGTGATGATGTGCAAGGGGATGGGGGTGATGATGTGCAAGGGGAGGGGGGGGTGATGATGTGCAAGGGGAGGCGCTCACCCACGCGCCCGCCCGCTCGCCCGCCCGCTCGCCCACCCGCGCACACACTCACCCACCCGCGCACCCACTCACCCGCGCACCCACTCACCCACGCACCCACTCACCCACGCACCCACTCACCCGTGCACCCACTCACACGCGCACCCACTCACCCGCGCACCCACTCAGTCACCCACCCACTCAGTCACCCACCCGCGCACCCACTCAGTCACCCACCCACTCAGTCACCCACCCGCGCACCCACTCAGTTACCCACCCATGCACCCACTCAGTCACCCACCCGCGCACCCACTCAGTCACGCACCCACTCAGTTACCCACCTGCGCACCCACTCACCTGCGCACCCACTCAGTCACCCACCCGCGCACCCACTCAGTCACCCACCCGCGCACCCACTCAGTCACCCACCCGCGCACCCACTCAGTCATCCACCCGCGAACCCACTCAGTCACCCACCCGCGAGCCCACTCAGTCACCCACCCGCGTGCCGACTCAGTCACCGCCCGCGTGCCCGCGCACCCACTCACCCACGCACCCACTCAGTCACCCACCCACGCACCCAGTCACGCACCCAGTCACTCACCTGTCTTTTGTGGAAAATATAAAAAGAAACAGGTTGCATTGTAATCTTTTTTTCGATGTGACAATAACAAAACAGTTACGTTCAAGTTGTGCGCTAAAAAATATTTTTCCCTGGTAGGTGCGCTATGGGTTGGGGGGGGGGGGGAAGGGGGGTGCCCTGCTCCTTTCATTTGTCCTGGGCCCCATGCTTTCTGTTGACGACCCTGCTCCCACCCGCCACCACAGCGGACACACCGCCCCACAGTAAGTCCGCTGTCGCCACCCCCCCTGTCACACCCCCTGAAGCGCTATGTACATTAATGGCGCTATATAAATAAAGACATACAATACACACCGCACCCGAAGTCAGCCGCCGCTGCACCCTGTCACTAACCCACCTGCAGTGAGCCGCACAACCCTCCCGCTTGCAACTGGGGGGGGGGGAGAATCAACCCTCCCGCCCCCCCAGTGACACACTGCTGCCGAGCTCTGAAGGAAGGGGGGGGAAATCACTAACCAAAGGTGAGCAACCGCCGCTAACCTCTGAAGGGGGGGAGATTCCAACCCGCCCACCCAGGGAGACGCCGCCTAGCTGTGAAGGGGGGGGGGAATCCCAACCCTCCCGGCCACCCCCCCCCCCCAGTGACCCGCCGCCACAGAGCTATGAAGGCGGGGGGGGGGGGAGAATTGGAGATGTGAAGGGGGAAATCGGAACTGTGAGGTGGGGGGGGAATGGAGATGTGAAAGGAGGGGGGTGAGCGTAGAGCGAGGCGGAGTGGGAAAATGTTATCCTGGGCAACGCCGGGTATTTAAGCTAGTATGTGTTAAATGTCGAAAGCTCCTGGAGAATTTAGCAATGTGGCGAGTGGCCAAGATGAAACCGTAAAGGCGGTTTATAATGTGAAATAGTCGCTGGCCAGTGAACGGAACAGCAGTCACAGCACCCTGATGTTAGCTCCCGGGACAGAACGGATGTGCAAAGGTATGGAAGTTGCGCCCGCAATCACTGCCAGTCACTCACATAGTGCCTGCCAAACCTCTTCTTCGTTGTCATTACGATGGCTTTGCTGCTGGGCTCTCTTGAGGCTGAGGTATAGCTCCTCCGCGCGCTGTTCTTCCCGCTGGCGGATTTGTTCCTCGCCCTTCCGCCTCTCCTCGTCTTCCCTTTTCTGAGGCAGGATAAGAATGGGTACACATTACTGTACATACTGAATGTGTTTCTAACAATCATCGATGGAGAAGAGAAGTTACTGTAGGATGGATCAATCTGATTACTTGTAGAGGTCTATATCTGTGTTCATTCAAAACTCACCCGTTACCATTAATCAATGTGCTTGAATCGTTAAGTTACAGTAAATATATACTAGGTCCACATACCCCCTGGTCTGAATTGGAATAATCCTTATCTTAAATGAAATATATGACACCTGCTAACAAACTTTATTGCATTTAATGCAAACGTTAAATGATTGAACAAAGCAATCTGGATACAAAGGGTCATGTACATCAAAAACCCTACAGAGGAAAAAGCCCCATGGGTTCCGCTCACAGTTCCTATTACCTATAACCCAGGGGTGCGCAATCTTTCCCTGCTGTGCCCCCCTGCCTGCTTCCCTCCCTGCTCGCGCCACCCACCCCCTCCCCTCCTTCCCTTCCCCCCCACACTTCCTTACCTTCTCTCTGGTGCCAAATGATGCCGCGTCACATAAGACAAGGTAAGTGAAGTTGCAGGGGCGTCACACGATCCACCGGCATTAATTGAAATGCCTTGGGGGAAGAGCGCGGGGACTCTGCAACCACTGCGCCCCCCCCTGAACAATCTTGCACCCCCCCCCCCCAGTTTGCGCACCCCTGATATAACCTATAGTAAAAACTCATTGATGCCAAAAAGTGCATGCACAAAAACCCCCATACTGAAATAATCACCTATTAAAACCTAATTTTTATTTTCTAAAATCAAAAACAAAAGCTACATTAAAATAAAAGGACATAGGACAGTATTTAAAGGGCGACCCCATCTTGGTGTGGGCTAAAAAATAAACCAGAAGCCTTACTAGAAAAAGCTCCCTCTCTTTATAATGTGAAACTCCTCTCCATGCCCCTCAGCATCACACAGGCCTCCCCCAAACACACCTTTATACAACACAGCACCTGTGCACAATAAAGAACACGCCTGAGATACCTGGGAAATATGCTAATTTGTTATTTGAGTACACTTTGCATATCCCTCCCTCTCCTGGAAAACCCATTTTGCAGGGTCTGGGTGGGAGCAACCCCACTTGTATGTAGGAGATATGTAACACGAACCCCTTACACAGGTGCCAGAACTAATACTGGCCCTCAAGTATAAAGCCAAGGGCACTGTATGTAGGAAGGGGAGAAGGGGGGGGGGTTGGACTGGTGGTTAAGTAGGAGCAGAGCCTGAGCACATGGGCACCCTGCAGTACAGCATTATTACCATTATGACCATACATTTATTATTACCATTATTACCATTATCATTATTAACATTTAGGATTTTACGTTTTTTCTTCCCTGCTCAATAAAAAAAAATGTGCAATATTTTAATCTCTTTATTATCCTTGTTTACTTTTGCCGTTCTTTAGCTTTTCATTTAAACCGGATGTAGGGGGCAGTAGGACAGTGGCCCGCCCAAAAATGTGTGCCGATTTATTGGGCCGCCTGAAAAAAAAAAAGGTTTCCTCCAGGTCTCACTTGTAAGAAAATTAGCAAACATTTCTTTATTTGTACATCAGATGGAACAATGAATAGAAAGTAATAGTAAGCAAGCGAAAAGTGCTTGTTTCAATACCATTTACTGTAGACTTCATTTTCTGCCAGACATGAGCTCCCATTCACAGGTACACCAGACTATCAAAGCCCTGACAGGTACACTGCCAGTAGCAGAATAGCAGGAGAATAATAACCACAATGGGTGGGCTTTCCTATCCATGGCATTAGTAACAGGTAACCCCCAGAGTCTCTGATAAGTAAAATCCCTTTACTTGGTAAATCTTACTTTTACCCAATTGCATTTACCTCCACGGTTCAAGTCTATAAAATAGTAAAAAGCTACCTTGTTGGAGATACCATTTTTATTAAACCAACTTACAGTAGCTTAGTGATAAACTCCCTTTTGCCACAGTGTTGCATTCTCAGGTTTGTGATATCTGTGTGCTGCTGTCACCTGGAGGCATCCATGCGCGTGTAATGCACAGCCACAAGCAGGACTCTCTATCACTGCCCACATATATAATCCCATTTTGCTCCGTTTCCTCTTGTTTCCGCCTCCCACTCTCTGCAGGCTTGAACATATCCCAGGCCGTTCAAATTGAACTGAGGGCCAGGAGGTCTCTAGCATTTTATGATAACACTTTAAAATAATGGAGCGCACATTAATGAATAGGTATTTTATAACAGGATCCTGGAGAAAGTGCTCCTTTAGCAGCACATTAGTTCAACGTGATTAACACGGTTATAATGAACACTAAATGAGATTCTAATGATGTGAAGGAGTACGGAGTCGTCGGAAAAGCAGAGGAAAGCGCGGGATGGCAGTTTTATGAGAACAGTGTGTATCGCGGTTACAATGTGGGCAGCTTAGTTGAAGTAATAAAAAAGGCAGCAATAATGAAACCTACTTCACTACTTGTTTAACACCTTCAGTGCTGGAGGGTACTGAAATGACGAGCATTACATGGGCTACCTGCATTTGATGATACATGGGGAGCTATTCGTGACCTGATTATTTCTTCATTATTGGACACAAATTAGTGATGGGTCGGAACAGTCAAAATCCGTTCCCCGCAATTTCCCGAGCTTTCCATTCAAAATCAGTTCCGTGGTTTAAAATCCATTGGCGGATTGTTCCAGTTTCAATCCGTGTGGATTAATCCAAAACCGCCGTTGGATACAATCCGAATGCAGCCGCTGGTGTCATAACCACTGCAGTTGCAGTGACTGCAGGGGGCAGCAGCACTAAGCACAGGTAGCTCACCTACATCTGCCGGTCTGATTAAGACTTTCCTGTTATTGAAATTCTCGTCTCAGTTACAAATCTCTAATTGCTTTGAGCAAGAAAGACAGCAAATATCCTCTGCCCCAGTCACCTGTATTTTGTAATGCTTTATAGGTGGCCAATTTACCATGTTACTATAAAGGATGTCTCACAAACTCCTGGTATTAGAAGACATCCCAAGTGTACATACCTGGCAACATTATCAGGGGTATGGTCAGACAGACCTTGTTTTATATCTTCCAAGCCAATAAATATCCACAATAGTAAATGATAAACTGAAGAATGAAGATTGGATTAGCCTATGCTGGTACTAATGGCCAGCTCACTGGTGGGACTGGAGGCAGTTATTGATCATCTGATCCATAATCTAGAACAGGGATATCCAAGCTCAGGGATATCAACAGGTTATGTATTCAAGATTTTCTAATTAACATATAAGTAAAACAGATTAGGCTACTTCTAATTATCACTAAGGCAATTTACTTAGATATGTATTGTAGTGTAAATCCGGTCTCTAACCATTGCGGCCTGAGCTCGGACCAAACTGATCTAGAAAATCGTGTCCATGAATCTTTTCTCATTACTCAGCAAGAAGACTGCTGAATTTAGGACTGAGGCATAAACAACCTCTTTTTTTTATGAGAGGTTGACACTTCAGCAAATTTGTTTCCTTAGACTTCATAAATTAAAGATGTACAAGTTAGAAAAGTAGTATTGACGGCGGGGTTAGTATTGGCATAGAGGAAAATTGGCCATGCTTCACTTTGAGAATTGCAAATCGAATTGATCCGCTGCAGCAAGCTTTCGATTCCTGAACCACTGTACAAGGGGGAGTCGGGAAAGCTATTGAAAAAGAGCCCTGCAGACGGCAATTTGTCTTAAACAAAACCACTCAGAGAAATGCCTAATTATTAAAACCTTAATGCATGCAATTAGGTTGTAAAGGGACATTCACTTTTGCCCAGTGTGATAAAAACCTACAACCCCGTAAATATTCCCTAGATTTGTGCAAATGTCTTCAAATATGCTTTGCAATTTTTATTTTATTATATGTTTATTGGTGTTCACGTTGCTCAGAATTACAATATTGCCAGAATTTTTACCATTTTGACACAATTTCCCTACTTTTGCACTTAAATGTTGCAAAAAAAGCAGTATGTAAGGTACCACGTGACGTTGTACATGGACATTTGGGGCTTGGCCCCCCCAAATATTAAGATTCTTGCAGACATTTACATGTTTGTCTATTTTGCGAACTTCAGTGAAACTTTTACACCTCTCTAATGTTTTAATAACGGTCCCACCCTTGTAATAATGATCATCTCTGTTTCATTGTAATCATTCAAACTCACCAGGGGCTCATGCTATGCATTTGATTTGTGTCTCCTTAACATAGCTACAGCTCAAGCCCCTTATAACGCTGTGCATGGGGTCCAAAGAATCACATCGCCATATAAGCGGATCGCGTTAAAAATAATGTACAATTGTATGCATTGTATAATAAAGTATTTAAGATACCAATAATCGTGTTGTAAAGTATTCATAAAATATGAAAATTGGGAGCCACACTTGCATCGCGTTATAACGGATTCGCGTTAGAAATAATGTACAATTGTATGCATTGTCTAATAAAGTATTTAAGATACTAATAATCGTGTTGTGAAGTATTCATAATTGTGTTGTAAAGTATTCATAAATATGAAGATTGGGAGCCACGCTTGCATCGCGTTATAAGCGGATTCGCGTTGTAACGGATTGCGTTATAACAGGGTTGAGCTGTACTTGTTTCTTGTTTTCTCCTCTCTGCCCTAACCATCAACTTTCAAGTACAAGTAGGCTGGTTAGTGTTCAGTAAAACAGTCCACAAGAGACCCAATGAGGAAAAGGACAGCGCAATATGAGGTAGGCAAGACGGTGAGGCTTTGGGAGCCAAATTGTCAAATCATTTAGAGCAGGGGTGACCAACTCCAATTGTCAAGAGCTACAGTACAAACCGGTCAGGTTTTCAGGATATCCCTGCTTCAGCACAGGTTTCAGCGCAATCAGTGGCTCAGTCATGATTGAACCACCTGTGCTGAAGCAGGGATAGCCTGAAAACCTGGCCTGTTGGTAGCTCTTGGGGACTGGAGTTTCCACCCCTGATTTAGAGTATAAACATATGTATTGTAGGTGAAATATATATATATGAGATTATTTGGTTGGTGGGGAATTCTTTTGCATAAATTTGGAAAAGTACAGTTGCTGATCTTTAATCGATTTGACCGTTTTTCAGCAACACTTGTCTTGCTTTTAATATGGTCCACTCATCATTTTAGGAGGGAGATTTGCGAGGTGTTAAATATTTTAGCATGGATAAAGTGTGCTTGTTAAATGTTCTGCATATTATTTAAAGCTTTGAATCATTAAGGAAGCCACAGTTCAGAGGGAATTATATGCAGAGCATTACATACCGAGCACCCAGGGTAAAAGGGAATATTGCTAGCCTACAGCGATAACAGGTGCAGAGGTAACAATGAGCACGAAGGTACGGTTTAGTTGTCTTGTTTGGCATATACTGTATCTGTTGAGAGATGGATGGCCAGTTCTGATTTTCACTCAACTACAGGCAGCTGACAAGGCTATAAAACCTATTACTGCAGAACTGAAATATATACAGTATGAGAAGTTTGACCGTTCAAAACTGGCTGATTACAACTTTTACTTGGTAAATGGTGTGCCGGGGAGGGGATAGCCAGGCTCACAATAAAGGTTTAAGCCTGTTTGGTTACCTCTGATCCATGTATTGGGGTTCCAGAGTGTCAGCTCTTGAGCCCAGGGTTTCTACATGCATAACCTGTAATGTGCGATAATAAAGTATTTTATGTGTTTTTACCTTTCCAGGAGTGCCAGCCAGCATAGATTGCTGTAGTATGAGTTTCAAGGGGGGGGGGGGTTGCGGAGAAAGTGTTGTCAGAATGTGCCTAGGTAGGCGGGGTCCAGAGTTGCTGGATACCCCAAAAATGTACCTGGGAATCATGAGTGATTCCTGGATACATGTAGGCACATTTTTCCTGCAATACCTCCCTTTGAAAACACCTTTCGCGACTCACCACTAGGGGTTCCCTGCTTTAGGAAAGCCCAGAAAGGTAAAAGGGGCATAGGGATGTGAGGTGTCCCTAAAACAGTCAAGGGGTCCCTAGGTTAATAGGGATACCCAGTAAATGCCCAGTCACCCAGAACCAGTATAGGGGTTCTGAGGTGCTCCAACCATACATATAAGGTTGTGAGGGGATTCTTAGAATCCATACTAAGGGGCCTATGCAGAAAGCTCTGATAAGTCAGTTTTCACCAGGTTTTCGCCAAAAGTGCCTATAGTTATTCAGTAAGCAGCGCTAACCTGGCGAGATTATGAAAATCCGCTGTTTTTTGTGGCGGAAAAAAAAACCCGCCGATCGCTTGGCGAGAAGCCCTTTTTCACCGCTCATCACCAAACTCGTGCTATTCTAGGAGCCCCGATCAGCATCTCGCAGCTGATCGCACTCTCGAATTGATAATTTAACGCCCAAAAAAGTTGGCAAGAAGCTGGGGATGAGCTGTGAGAAGTGCTGATACGGGACATAGAAAATAAATGCATGTTTCCTGCCTGGGATTGATGCCGGGGGTCTCCAGAGCTGATATCCATTAATATCAGCACCGGAGACCCCCGGCATGCATCCGATGCAGGAAACATGCATTTACAGCCACATCATTACCATAGCGGCTAACCGCTAAGGAAATGAAGGGGTTAAGGCACAATAGCATGTTTATTGGGGACAATTGCCCACAATAAACATTGCAATACACAACACACACACGCACACTATTAATAGAAACGATATTAATGCAGCTTCATTACCATAGCGGCAATCCGCTACAGTAATGAATTATTGTTTATTGATATGTGTGAGTTTTGACGCTAGTGTAGATGTGCAGGAGGTCTCTGGAGCAGACCCGCATTGGTTTTAGGTCCGGGGACCCCCTACTTCCCGAGATACTGGCCCCGTTATGGGGTGCCGGTATCCCCCTGGAGGATTTAAATGTCCCGATCATGTGATCGGGGCATCTCCAAGCAGTTAGATACCGGAACCCCATAACGGGGCCTGTATCTCGGGAAGTAGGGGGTCCCCAGACCTGAAACCAACGAGGTTCAGCTCAGGAGACCCCCTGCACATCGTCACTATGAATAACATTTTTATTTAAAAAACAAATTTTCCGGCCAGATTTGCGCAGAGAGAGGCGGATCTCTCTGCTGCAGGCAGATCTCGCCAGGGGAGTCCTTCTCGCAATGTTTGCTCAGGTTGCTCTCACAGGTATTCAGGCCTACCTGCATACCATGAGAGCAACTCACCAAAAACATGGCGAGTTCAAACCCCTGCCGAAAAAAATTCCGGACCTTTCTGCATATGCCCCAACGTCTATGCAATAGTGCGTGGGTGTAAGGAGCCGTGGGCCGCAACGCAACCGCTCCGCCCCCCCTATAGCCCCTACTCACCGGGACCTCCGCCGCAACTCTCTCCCTGCACGGTCGGCGCCGGGACATGCGGCCGCCATCTTGCTGGGACGCGCGCGGGACACGCTTACCGAGCGTGCATCCCGAGCTATAATTTATTCACCCCTCTCAGGCTCTGGCCACGCCCCCCGGCTTCCACACAGCTCGCGCAGGGTTCCTCCTCCTGATCAGCTGTGCTAAAGGTATTCTAAATACCTGCACCAATCAGCTGCGGCTCCTCACCACACTCTGGTCCTGCCCTCTGCTCCTATTGGGTCTCCTACCTTTATTACCCCTGTCCTGCCCTGCAAACCTTGCTCTGCATAGTCTTAGCTCTGGCGGATGTGTGCTTTAATCGTGTCTTCGTTACAGTGCTCCTCAGGTTCTGATCCGGCTTGGCTGACGATTCTCTCTGGCTCTCGACTCCGGCTTCCCCCTGATTACACTGCTTCTCTCATCCCTCGAACTCGGCTTGGACCTCTACCTCCCGGACCTCTCTGCTCCCTGATCTCAGCTACAGAAACCACTATGACACTTCTACTCTTCGGATCCGGCAAGTGCTATAGCTATAGTCTCCTGGCTTGGTCCCGCAATCACCACACTCCGGACACGCTCCTTCTGCTGCGGGTGCGTGTAAACTTGCGTCCCACCTCAGTGAAACATCCCACCTCTGGTCTGCGGGCAGCACTACCGTGACAGTGGGGAATATGGCTAGTGGATAAAAAAGTGCAGCTTTTTATTCTATTTCCCATATCAGAAAGACAGTTTTTTAAAGTGTATATTTTATTAACAAAGTGTTAAGTACATATGTTTTGTGCACAGTAAATGAGCTGGGACTTTCAGAACCAATGTTCTGACAGGCCTCTGCGGCTACCAACTTGGTGCCAGTAAGTCTGACAGGACATCGGAGATGAAAGCCGCAGAGGATATCTAAGGTGTCAAGACCATTTGGGCAGAAGGGAAAAGCAAGTACCCACATCCTGGGATGAATGGAAGTTTTCCAAATTTCCATTTGCCCACCAGACTTGGAGGAGCCCAACCCAGCGTGTGGCTTCTGAATACCAAGTGGTTGAGGTGGCATCCTTGCACATGCCCTTGGCAGACTCAGCACCCCGGCTTCAAAAGACCAGCATCGCTCTGATTGGCTGGTTAGGAAACTCCTACGCCTGGATTGGCTGCAGGGTTTTGTGAATGAAACTCGGAAGTATTATAAACCCAATCACATTTGTAGATTCTAAGCACCAAGTCCAGCAAGTAAATTCCAGTACTCTGGAGAAAGGGAGCGGTGGCTGATTGTTAAACTGGAACCGCAGGATGATTGTTAAACTGCTCCAGCGGTGTCCCTCTGTAGAGCGGTGCGAGTCCCTCAATGTCCCATGCTGGCGTCCCTCCAAGCTATTCGGCGCCATCTGCAGTGGAGCCAGGTGACGTCACTGTGGGATTTGGTCTTTCAAAGACTCGTCGTTGCTCAAAGGATCAGTGTTTCAGCAAATATCAGCTTCCGCTTCTCCACGTCACAGCGCGTTTCGCTGTTCTTTGATCTTCTTTGTCAGGAATCGGTACATGGCAGCACTACATGTCCCTTATATATGCACTTATTAAACCTTCATTAGTCGTTTGCTAAAAGATATTAGGTATATCTATTATATGTATCCACAATCAACATGTTTAGATAGGAGCAATGAGTAATTTACTGTATATATATAGACAAAATGGATATTGCAATCACCACACTCCGGACACGCTCCTTCTGCTGCGGGTGCGTGTAAACTTGCGTCCCACCTCAGTGAAACATCCCACCTCTGGTCTGTGGGCAGCACTACCGTGACAGTGGGGAATATGGCTAGTGGATAAAAAAGTGCAGCTTTTTATTCTATTTCCCATATCAGAAAGACAGTTTTTTAAAGTGTATATTTTATTAACAAAGTGTTAAGTACATATGTTTTGTGCACAGTAAATGAGCTGGGACTTTCAGAACCAATGTTCTGACAGGCCTCTGCGGCTACCAACTTGGTGCCAGTAAGTCTGACAGGACATCGGAGATGAAAGCCGCAGAGGATATCTTAGGTGTCAAGACCATTTGGGCAGAAGGGAAAAGCAAGTACCCACATCCTGGGATGAATGGAAGTTTTCCAAATTTCCATTTGCCCACCAGACTTGGAGGAGCCCAACCCAGCGTGTGGCTTCTGAATACCAAGTGGTTGAGGTGGCATCCTTGCACATGCCCTTGGCAGACTCAGCACCCCGGCTTCAAAAGACCAGCATCGCTCTGATTGGCTGGTTAGGAAACTCCTACGCCTGGATTGGCTGCAGGGTTTTGTGAATGAAACTCGGAAGTATTATAAACCCAATCACATTTGTAGATTCTAAGCACCAAGTCCAGCAAGTAAATTCCAGTACTCTGGAGAAAGGGAGCGGTGGCTGATTGTTAAACTGGAACTGCAGGATGATTGTTAAACTGCTCCAGCGGTGTCCCTCTGTAGAGCGGTGCGAGTCCCTCAATGTCCCATGCTGGCGTCCCTCCAAGCTATTCGGCGCCATCTGCAGTGGAGCCAGGTGACGTCACTGTGGGATTTGGTCTTTCAAAGACTCGTCGTTGCTCAAAGGATCAGTGTTTCAGCAAATATCAGCTTCCGCTTCTCCACGTCACAGCGCGTTTCGCTGTTTTTTGATCTGCTTTGTCAGGAATCGGTACATGGCAGCACTACATGTCCCTTATATATGCACTTATTAAACCTTCATTAGTCGTTTGCTAAAAGATATTAGGTATATCTATTATATGTATCCACAATCAACATGTTTAGATAGGAGCAATGAGTAATTTACTGTATATATATAGACAAAATGGATATTGAAATTAAAATTGATTCCTTTGCTTGAATGGACACTTGGTAGTAAAAATTTGTATAGATAATTATAGTTAACAATTGGGAGGTAAAGATTAATTACTATGTTTCACTGCACACTTGGTAATACAAACTCGTATAAATATATGAATATAAATGCAAATGCTTGTATTGATGTCTAATTACAGTGTTGCTAAAAAAATAATAATAAAGGAATGATTCCTGTGTAAATAGTAGGTAAATTCCAGTGTGTTGATTATTATTTGATATAAATAAAAATGTCAATGCCTGTATTGATGTCTGATATTAGTATTACTGAAAAGTAAACAAATAAAGAAGTGATGCAATGTGAGTATATTCCAGTGTATTGTTATTATTTGATCTTGTACAGTAGATATTACTGTCACGCCTGTATGCCCGCAGACCAAGCTAGATCCCAGTACTGAGGTGGGAACAGTATGATACCACACACCCACAGCAGTGGGAGCAAGCCCGCAGTGTGGTATAGCGTTGCTGGGCCTGTTGAAAGAGTTGTTAGCATATACTTGCAACGCTTGGGAGTATCCGTGAGAATAGTCGTGTCCGTTTGTCAATGTTCATGGGATCCAGAGAGCAAGCCAGGTCCTAGGAAGCCAGAGGTCAGCGAAGTCGATATGCATAGCAGGGTTCAAGGGGTAACCAGAGAGCAGAGTAGTCCAGGGAGAGCAGGGGTCAAAAGCCAGGGAAATCCAAAGTAACACAGGAGCAGGTATTCACAGGAGCACAGAGGGAGCACAGCATAGGACAGGTAACATACAGGGAAACAGGAACTATGCAGAGCGAGGAAGAGGTGGACAGACAGGGATTATAAAGGGAGGTGCACCAATGGTAGAGAGGGGAGGAGTAGAGAGAGAAGTGGGTCTATTTTGATCTGGTTTAAAACTGATTGGCCGGCGAAGCCAGCCAATTCAGTTGAACAGCAATTCTACTTGTTGCCAAGTAGAACAAAGAAAAACCAGTCAAACAAATATTCAAAAGAAGACCAACAAGTGCACTGTTGAAGTGCACTTAAAGCAGAAGGGTTAACTCTAAAGAACCCTTGATGGGGGATACCGAGCAGAGCACCCCGCCTAATGCCCACTGGGAGGCAAATTCTGAAACCGTCCCAGTAGACTCGGCGTACGAGTACTCTGCCTGAATACGGGAGTGCACCAGCGCCCGGAACATGACCACGATGTTTGTTGGGACCCCCCCTCCAAACACTGCCTCCTGGTTTTACAAATGGCTACCTTAGCCAATGCCAGGAGCAGGTTGACCAGGAGATCCCTAGGCTTATCGTTCCGGGACACTGGGCACCCAAAAATAAAAAGATGAGGGGAGAAGTGTAGCCAGAACTGCAGGAGAAGGCTCCTCAAGAAGGAAAAGAGGGGCTGCAGTCTGGCACAACTCGAATAAATGTGATATACGGACTCCCGCTCGCCACAAAAGGGACAGGCGGCGGGGGAGTCCGTGAAATGTGCCAAATACTCGCCTGTGCTCAGTGCACCGTGGAGGACCCTCCAACTCAAATCCCCGGCGGGACGGGGAACCAAGGATGAATAGAGTTCCCTCCACCGGGGTCTCTCGCCCTCGTTCGCAGGAAATACCCGCCTCCAGATAGTATCTGGGTGGGTGACAAGGGCGAGGTAGTGCACTATATGGAGCACTAGAGAATACAGGACTTTCCTCGGCATGCCGCGGAAACATGCCGGGGACATATCCTCCAACCTACTGAGGTTGGGGGAGAGAAGAGCCCGAGGGGGTTGCCGCGGCTTTGGTTCCACGCAAAGATCCAGAGAGCTTAAGTTGATAGGTTGACAAGGCTCTCCGGTCTGCAATACCCCCTCAATGAAGGTGCGTGAGTCGGGGTGGATGGCATCTTTAATCTCCCGGATCAAACGATGAGGGACGCGGGCAGTACGCAGACCCATACGGGGCGCGAGCACCTCTGCCCTAACCCAGTCTCGCCGCCCAAAGTCCAGGAGATCCCCAACTCTGGTCACCTGCGCCAGGATTAGCCGGCGGCAAATAGAGGGTGAATCCAACATCCGAGCCCCCACTGCCGGATTATACAGCAGGGGCTCGGCGAGGAAATCAACCCCCACCGCCTGTTCCTTCCTGGTCGCGGAGACCAGTTTCCAGGCCTTAAGTAAGTCCCGGTAGTATGCCGGCAGAACCGAGAGGTCTCTACCTAAACCCTCGGGCCTGATGATAAACAGTTGCCGGTCATACCTCATATTGCGCAGCTGGCGAAAGAAACTGGTCGCCAGCTGGCACCACTGAGGAGACGGATCAGCGAATAGGTATCTCTGCAGGTATTGGAGGCGGAAAGTGTGTAACTGGGAGCGGACACACACCACTCCCTGTCCACCTTCCTCCAAAGGGAGACACGCAACTCCCGCAGAGACCCAATGCTTCCCCATCAAGAAGAAATCCATCAACCTCCTCTGGATCTTGTTGATAAATTCGGGGGTTGGACCCATGGCTAACAGCCGGTGCCATAACTGACTGGCCACCAGCTGATTAATCACCAGGGTTCTTCCCCTAAGGGAAAGCATTCGCAACAGATACACCCATGACCCCAGGTGAGCAATGACCCGTTCTTCAAGATCACTGAAGTTTTCTGGGGCCGGGTCCTCCGCAGCAGACAGGTAGACTCCCAGATACTTGAGAGTATTGCTCTCCCATGAGACATTCCGAAATGTGGGGGGCAAGGAGTTCACCTGTAAGGGACCCACCAAAATGCCAGAGCACTTGGACCAGTGGATCCGAGCAGAAGAGGCCGTGGTGTAGACCTCTTGGCACGCTTGTGCCTGCTCTAGATCATCTAGGTCCTGGGCCACGAGGAGCACGTTATCGGCATAAGCTGACAGGACTACCCGCATGTCGGGTTCCCGCAGCACAGTAGGCAGAGGAAGGGCTCAATGGCCAGCGCGTACAGTTGCCCAGACAGTTGCCCAGACAGGGGGCACCCTTGACGTACTCCCCGACCAAACACAAAAGGTGCCGTCAGGGACCAGTTGATCTTCACCAGACACTCTGCAGAGGCGTACAGCATCTGGAGAAAGCCCACAAATTGTGGGCCGAAGCCAAATGCCTGCAGGGTCTGCATAAGGTAACGGTGATCCACTCTGTCAAATGCCTTCTCTTGATCTAGGGACAGGAAGGCGAGTGATAGACCAGTCCTCTGTGCGTAGTGCATCAGGTCCCAGACCAAAAAGATGTTGTCATGAATACTCCTGCCCGGGACAGTATAGGACTGGTCGGGGTGAATTACCTCTGCCAGCACGGACTTGAGCCTCAGCGAAAGCGCTTTGGCTACGATCTTATAGTCCGTGCTGAGCAGTGAGACCGGTCGCCAGTTAGAGAGCTGGCGGAGATCTCCCTTCTTCGGCAGCAGAGACAGTATTGCCCGCCGACACGAAAGGGGCATCTCATCGGTCTCCAGGGCTTCGGCTAGGACCTCGGTGAAATCAGGTTCCAGCATCTCCCAGAAAAACCGGAAGAACTCCACAGTCAGCCCGTCTAGCCCCGGCGTTTTTCCGCGGGACATGAGATTGAGGGCTTCAGAGAGCTCGGCCAGAGTCAAAGGTAACTCAAGCCGCTCCCTTCCATCCTCACCAACTGTGGGAAGCCCCTCCCATAAGACCCTGCATTTATCTGGCTGGATGGACTCCGGAGAGAAAAGATTTACATAGAATCTCCGGGTTCTGTCCCGGATGCTCTCCGGGTCAGTCAGAGGGGTACCGTCCTCTGCCAACAAGCAGGTGATATGTCTACGGTTTCCCCTCTTTTTCTCCAGCGCGTAGAAGAGGCGCGACCCGCGATCCATCTCCCGAAGGAAGTGGATGCGGTATCGCACATATGCCCCCCGAGCTCTCCGATCTTCCAAGTCCCGGAGAGCGCACTTCCTCTCCACGTACATACTCTGCAGGTATTGGTCTCCTGCCACAGACAGCCGCTTCTCTAGATCGAGCACCACCTCCCTGAGGGCCTCGATCTCAGCATCGCGCCGCCCGCTGGCACCTTTGGTGTACTCCTGACACACGAGGCGCAGATGAACCTTACCCACGTCCCACCACTGCTCTTACGTTGCAAAGTCTGACCTGCAACCTCTCCAGGCATCCAAAAGTCTCGGACCGACATCACAAACCCCTTGTCCTCCAACAACGTATTGTTGAAGTGCCAATATGCGGCCGAGGGTGCTTCAGGTAGCAGCGTCACCGTCACTGACGCACAATTGTGGTCCGAAAACGGCGCCAGCCTAATGGCACTGGACTGGGCTCTTGACAGGCTGTGGCTGGAAATATACAGCCTGTCGATCCGGGACCAGGACATCCGTTCACCCCTAAACACCCTAACATGGGTGAACTCAGTGGATGCCTCAGGATGTTGTTCTCGCCAGACGTCTACCAAGGAGTAGCGGGTGATGACCTCCCGCAAGGCCGACGCAGAACACGGGTGTGGCTACGGACCATTCCGGTCTTTCCGAGCCTCGAGGGTACAGTTAAAATCACCCCCGAGCACCACGTATTCGTCCGCGTCGACTTTATCCAGGTATTCAGACATTCTGACGAAGAACTGCCTTCTCAGGGGTCCGGTGGCAGGAGCATACACGTTCAGGAAATTAAACGTGCAGTCCTCGTGCCGGACCCTGAGATGCAACAGGCGACCTGGAACAACAGTTTTGGCAAGCAGTAGCTCTGGTTGAAAGGACTCAGAGAACAGGGTCACCACCCCACTAGATGACGAAGTGAGGTGGCTAAAGAAGACACTGCCTCGCCACTCCAAATGCCAGCTGGCTTCAGCCTCTGGAGTGGTATGGGTTTCCTGCAGGAAACTCACAGAATACTTTCCCTTCTGTAAAAGGAGAGTACCTGGAACCTGCAAAACCCGTCCTTACAGCCATTCACGTTAAGTGTACCGATGCTCAAAGCCATTGGTAATCAGGAGTTTTGCTTTGCACAGGCGCTCACGGAGCTACACCCCGAGAAGCCTTTATATGGTCTCGCATCAATTTATGAAATTTCAGGACACGAAGATGGATAGGCCCAGAGATTTTGGCCTTGTGGTTAGCCCTGATGTATACTAAGAGAGAGTGGAGAATGACCGAGGCATCCTTCCACCTTCCAAGGGCCAACTGCACCTTCGTGGTTCCGTGTTTGCAGAGGGTATCCTCCAGGAAACCATCTAGCTCCTGGGCAGGGATAATGGTGGTCAAAGAGTCCACCGCCTCCGCGGTTCCCATAGGACTCCTCACTGAGCCCCAACTCCCCGAGCTCCTCTTGACTGAAAAACTGAGGATCCCCGCCCTTCCCTGAGGGGGCCTTTCTCAGCCTTAAAGTGGGTCCCCTCCTCTGTGTTTCCTCAAGGGGGTCCACAATATCCTCCACATCCAACCCCGGGGTGGGATGTTCAGGGGTAGCTGGTGGCGGTATGGCAGAGGTAGCGGTCTCCCTAGTGTCCTCGGGGGCCAACGAGGCACACAGTGCCCTCCTGGTCTCCTCTACCACCATGCGAACAAACGGGTTGCCACGGGCATTCGCATTAATCGCGGGAGGGCACTTTTCAGCAAGCACCTCATAGGGAGGGTCCAGCCCAGCAGTCGCCTCCAACAAAGTGCCCGACCAAAACTCCTCACCAGGAGAGCTCACATCTGGCATCTCCCAGATGCAAAATGAAGTGCTCGCTAAAACACCCTCACCCACACCCGCCTCCCCCGCTCCATCGTCCAAACCCCCAACTACGGGGGTCAGCCCTAGCCCATCCCCTTCTTCCGGTGACACAAACCGGGGCTCAGCCTCAGGTGTGCCACGCGAAGGCGGCACAGCCGGAGGGGGATCCTGGCCGACCTCTGAGTTCCCGAAGACAACTGCCTCCGGCGCGGCAGATTCACCGAAACACAAGTCCCCGGGGGATGTTCTCCAACTGGGAGGGGTGTTGGAAGGCTCCCCAACGTCCATTTCTAGGAGCAAAGCCTCATGTTGTTGAGCACTTTGATCTTCCACCCCAGGGACGCCGGGTACCTCCTCCTGCATTCCCTCCAGATCTTCGAGGGGGGGGGACTGCATATTTATGGGGTCCGGCTTACACTGGCTAATCCTAACCTGTGGGCCGGACAGGGCCACCCTGTGCGGAATTGATGTTGCATTCCGCTTCGGAAACTTCTGAGGGTGAACGTAATACGGTTCACCCTCCTCGCCCTCCTCAACCACCCTCTTGTTCATAGTTTTTTCTTTCCTCTTCCTGGGGATTGATTCCCCAAAAAAGGGTACCGCTACCTCCTCAGCGGGAGCCTCCCACCGCTTCCCCGCACCCTGTACGATGCTTACATTGGGGGGAGGGTGCTCCTGGGGGAGACAGCGACAACAGAGGGTGACTTCTTCAGGGTGACTCTTTTCTTCTCCCTCTTTTTCCTGGGGAGAAGTGCAGACGTTACCGCCCGAGATGGGGCAGCGACATCTCCTGCAGTCCCAGGGAGGATCTGGGCCCCTGAGGGCTCCGCCGCGGTGGGCGCAGCGGTACAGGGTATCTCCTCTCGGGGGGGGGGGACAGTGACAACAGAGGGAGGCCGCTCCAGGGCGACACCCTCACCCTCTCTCCGCTCCCCGGGGAAAGGTGCAGATGTCACTGTTCGAGACGGGGCAGCGACATCTCCTGCGGTCCCTGGGGGGACCTGGGCCCCCGAGGGCCCCACCTCGGTGGGCGCAGCGGCACAGGGTGTCTCCTCCCTGGGGGGACAGTGACAACAGAGGGAGGCTGCTCCAGGGCGACCCCCTCACCCTCTCTCCACTCCCCGGGGAGAGGTGCAGATGTCACTGCTCGAGATGGGGCAGCAACATCTCCTGCGATCCCAGGGGGAACTGGACCCCTGAGGACCCCTCTGTGGTGGGTGCAGATGTCACTGTTTGAGATGGGACAGCGACATCTCCTGTGGTCCCAGGGGGGGCCTGGGCCCCCGAGGGCCCCGCTGTGGTGGGCGCAGACGTCACTGTTCGAGATGGGACAGCGACATCTCCTGCGGTCCCAGAGGGGACCTGGGCCCTCGAGGGTTTTTCCTTCTCCCTCTGTTCTTTGGGGAGAGGTACAGACGTCACTGTTCGGGATGGGACAGCGACATCTCTTGCGGTCCCAGAAGGGACCTGGGCCCCCGAGGGCCCCGCTGTGGTGGGCACAGCGGCACCGGGTGTCTTGGCAAAGGGAGGGGTGGGTGCAGGAGCTGAATTGGGATTTCTATTCCCTTTGGGGCAACTCCTACGAGTGTGCCCCAGCTCCTTGCACAAATAGCACCTTACCCCCTCCGTGCCATAGTACACGGTGTATGTTATGCCCTCTATGTTAAGGCCAGGTGACATTGGGCACCTCACCCCAAGTTTCCTGCTCACACCGGGCGAGGCCCCAGCGTTGTTGTTGCTGGGGTCAACGCCTGCAGCTGCCACCTGCGCCCATGTTGGAACTGGGACTGCAGGGGTTAAACTGACAACAGGAGCCAGGGGAGGTGTAACCAGGGCACTGAATGTACCAGGCCTAGGGCTGTGGTTATTGATCCTAGGGGCCCCAGTTTTTGGAGTCCGATGTCCAGGTGTGGCCCCCGTTGCTGCACTAGTCCTATTCCCCCCAGGCATGATAATATAAGTCTCGAAGTAAGGGGAGGAAATAGTGCTTAGGGAGAGAGATGCAGAGAGGAAACTGTCCCTTTAAGAACCAATTAACTATCTCTGCACAGGGAGGGGAAGAAAAACAGCTTTTTTTAAGAAAAAAAAACCTGCTGTAATCTTCTCTTTCTCCCCTTATTAACTCTCTCTCTTACAAGAAACCACACCACAATATTGAAGGTCTAAAGTCAGACACAGAGCTCCCAAAAATTGCAAATGACAAAAGGAAATCAGGCTTAAATTAAAGTGAAACTAGAAGTAAAATAAACAGCCAGGAGTAGGGGAGGAGAGAGGGTCTTAGACTACAGTTTCCAGCCAGCCACAGTGTAGTTTTGCTAGGTTGAATCACTGCAGCCTCTGGGTGAAAAACAAAAACGGTTTATAAACCTGAAAAAGCACCCAAAACCCTCTAAAAACTCACAGTATACTCACAGTATACTCCCCCACAGATCCACAGCAAAATATAACAAATAAAGACAGAATAAAGCTGATTCCTTACCAAATGCCTGGGAGCTCTTCACACATGCTTCTTAGTGAGAAGCAAGAGATATGTCAGGGAGAGAAGAGGAGGAGACAGAAGAGGCAGTCATGGGAATGGCCTGAACAGCTTAGGAGGCGGAGACAGGGAAATCCTGATAAGGTGAGTCTGTGCGCGCGCCCCCTGTAAGCTGGGGATGCGCGCGCACAAACTGCAACACAGGCGCAGACCGCACGGAGCAGGGAAATGCAGCAAGAGGGGGACGGAGCCAAGCAGAGGGAAACGTGGGCGAGGCCTGTGCCCATGCGATGGCCCGCAAGGGCAGAGAAGAGCATGCACACGCGTCACTAGGCGCGCAGAATGCCATGCTGCGGGCTACCACAGGCGGCAGAGGTAACGGGATGGAGGGCACTACAGGGGAAGGTAAGGGAGCTACCGCGGGGGAGAGGGAGCGGGGAGGATTATGGCAGGGACTGTGAGAACTCGTAGGTACGCGAGACCTGCGGGGAACGCGCTGCGGCAAGTGGAGAGAGGTAGACAGTGAAGAAGAGGAGTGAGAAGGGACAGAAAGGATAACGGGAGATGGGAGAGAGAGAAAGGAAGAGGAAGGAATTTCCTGAGTCGTCACAGTTACATCAGAGTGAAATATATTATATGGAAATAATAGAATATGAAATAAAATAGTAACATTCCAATGATTAGGAAGAAATATGGAATACTGTACTTATATTATATATAAAAAGTCATTTTACATTTATTATTTATATATGTAAATATTAAACTGGAATATCTAATAGAAAATGATACTGACCCTGTGGTGCTAGAGTATGGAGTACACTGAGCCAATCGGTCCTGTGTATGCACATCTTATTGAAATGGTCTCCCCCTCTATTGTCTGGGTTGACTAGCTCTATCCCTTATATTTTTAATCCAGTGGACTGGTAATTATGAAATTTCGCAAAGTTTTTGGAATGCATGTCTTAAGCGTTCTTTTCGTTCTACCTATACATTGCTTCTTGCACTGGCAGTCTAGTGCGTACACAACATAGGTACTGTTACAATTAATAAATTCATTGTGTATTTTCCCTGTGACGCACAAAGTTACACTCGAGTGGTTGGATGTATCGAAATAAGAGCACGTGAAACATCTAGGTTTGGAGCATTTAAAACAACCCATCAGTTTTTGGAAAAGCCAGGCAGCTGGGGTAGTCTCACATTTTGTTCTTAAAACAGGGGGAAGCTAAAATATTAGTAACAACATTTTTTTAAATGCCCCAGTGTTTGTTTAGAAATAGTTCTGTGTCTGGCTGCACCATTATATTGTGTAATGAATGAGGCATCAATGTTTTCTATCTGTGGTTTCTTCTCTTTCATAACTACAAGAATCTCTCTTTTCAGATACTGTTCCTAGTGCCTCACTGTAATTCTTGTCTATATTTTAATTCCTATATTTTAATTCCTATATTTTAATTCCTCAGCGTGTTCTATAAAGTCTTTATCGCTTGCGCAGTGCCGCCTAAGAACTCTGGAACTGGCCAAAGGGTATGTTGTGGATCCACTTCTAGTAATGGCCACTATTAGCACCCATACAAAAACCAGACTGGATCAGCGCTCATAAAGTAAATCAAAGAAAATGAAGGACTTTCGTTTTCCTTTTGATCTCACGAAGTTTCTTAAATAAAAGCAGCAATAAAGAAAAAATCAGCACACGCAGAGAATGGAAAAGTTAGCAGACACACACTGTTATATGTGCACAATAGATCAACGTTTCAACCGCCCTCCGTCCATTGCATTGTATACGGTTCTTTGTAATTATGTTGCCATCTCCAGGATTGGAGAATTCTACATCTAAACATTGTACACAGGTACAATTGATAGTTCTGGTGAATGCGAGGCCTCTATCATTGCCAATAAAGGAATTTAAAAAAACTACTAAGAGACTCAAGACTTTGCTCAGATAAGCTATATTTTAGGACGCTCATACTTGAGTGCACAACTCTTTATTACTTTTATTTATACCTTTCTTTCTGTCATTAATATCTGTTAAATTTCATGGTGCTACCTGTTTTCTGCGCTTCTGTTTTCCACTACATAGGCTTTCATATTGAGGTGATACAAGAAGATGCCAGGAGATACTTTCACCTCCTTTATTGGAATGGAAGCTTTTTATGCATGTGACTTTTTATCTTTAACTCTCTATACACCACTGAAGCGCATTCCATTACACACATTATATATATATATATATATATATATATATATATATATACACACACTACAATAATTGTGTGTGTTTGTGTGTGTGTGTTTAAACATAATATTGCCCCATATACATAGTGTGTTGTCGTAAAATGTTGAATATATGTATATATAAAAATTACAAAAAATAAATATATATATATATATATATATACATATACTTATATATGAAATGGGCAGTCAACAAACAGATAAGAGGTACAGTACTCCACAAAAAAGGAAATTCATGCCAGGTGCTCGGGTGAATAGAAAGTAATTGTCACAGGTAGAGATGAGCAAAAGTTCCTGAACCAGGCTAAACGGCAATCAAACACAGTGTGTGCTCATTTGCATATCATTTCCCAGAATCCCTTGCTGCAGTGGAAGTGCTGTATGCTGGGTGATAATGGGGAAAGGCAGGGTTGCAGACCTGCCTAAGACATGCAGATGAGCATACAGTTGTATTTGCATATTTGCTTTCCTGTGGAGGGTTTTTGTCACTTTTTGTGAAAATGGCTCTTCTTCCTGGAGAGGCTGCAGACCCCTGGTCTAGAGGGAATGAAGGACAGTAGGGAAACAAGAAGGTAAGGTGGCTGCTTATTGTGGGATAAAGTGTGTCTCAGGTTAGAATATGGCCCAGTCTGACAGCTGAAGCCATTAAGGGGTTGGGATTTTTTTGTTGGGGGGAGGGATGTTACATAGGGCGGAGATTGGTCCTGCCACACAGCTGGTCACAATGGGGTTGTGGGATTGCAGGGGGAAAAGAGTTAGATTTTAGAGGTAAGGCAAGAAGGCTTCTTTGAAAAGGTGAGTTTTCAGGGAGTTTTTAAACATCTGAAAGCCGGGGGAGAGTCTGGTGGTGCGTGGTAGGTGATTCCAGAGAGAGGGGCAGCACGGGAGAAGTCTTTCAGGCGTGTGAGAGGAGGTAATAAGGTAGAAGGAAAGCCAGATGGGCAGATCGTAAGGAGCATCTCAAGAGACAATTACTACAATATTTTGACATACATTATTTTAGCTATTCTTCGTATTTGAGAGGAATTACGGAAGTGGTTTCTTTGTGCTGTAATGTACCACAGATAGATTTTTTTTTTAAATGATTGACTCGACTTTCAGTCTGTGAAAGTTGATGAAGTTTGCTCTCATACGTATTATTACACCATGTCACACTGCATAGCATTGTTTGGTAAATGTTTTTCACCTCGGACAATATCCGTGAGTGGAATTTATTGAGGGTCAAGACACAGCAGCATAAATGCAATATTTGCATTGTGTCAATTTATATCGCTAGGTCATTTATAAAGCAAATGGTGAAAAATGTCCACATCAAATTAAGTGCACATATAATCAACGGCATAACTTTGGCCTTTGATAAATCACTATGTCATTTTAAAACTGCAAATACTCTTGTTTGCCTTTCTATTAATTCGGAAACTTTTTTTATAATGCCAAAAAACAGCATTAGATTTAGTCAAGTAATATACTCCACCAAAAGCAGGAGGGTTTGTATACTTTTTTGCACCAATATTGCATCAGTTTTTCACTTTTTAAAGAGATTTGATAAAGAATTCCTGGAAAACATTTTTAAATGGTTAATTAAAACAGGTTTGTCTCTTGGCTGGCCTATCAAGTTCTGGGTGTGCCATCAGGTTCTAGGTGTGCCATCAGGTTCTGAGTGATTACCTGAGAGATCTGGCTGTTATAAAAATGAATATATATATATATATATATATATACCTTTAATTCCTCCTGGAACATTTTTTCCATGAGTTTTGCAGCTTTTCTGTCCTCAATTTCCACCTTCCACTTTTCGGCTACTATCCTTGCCTTTTCTTTGGCCATAGCATCCCGGAATTTCTT
Source organism: Ascaphus truei (assembly GCF_040206685.1). NCBI lineage: Eukaryota > Metazoa > Chordata > Amphibia > Anura > Ascaphidae > Ascaphus > Ascaphus truei. The sequence goes on along the minus strand of NC_134490.1, from coordinate 7,505,794 downwards.
CTTGATTTCCGCTTCTTTCTGCTTCCTTCGTCAAACGACAAAATTACAGTAATGTTAAAGACTGTAAAAAAAGATTGAATCGGCGGCAACTAAAGCCGTGTGCATTTACAAGCAACTTCTTCCCACTTCAGTGTAATGACAGAATAGTGTATACAACAAAAAAGTGTTAGTGTTAGGACATGCAGCGAGGTCATACCGTGGCTGCAGAGAGGTCATGCCGTGACGTGACTGCAGAGAGGTCATGTCGTGACGTGACTGTAGAGAGGTCATGTCGTGACGTGACTGCAGATAGGTCATGCCGTGACGTGGCTGCAGATAGGTCATGCCGTGACGTGGCTGCAGATAGGTTATGCTGTGATGTGGCTGCAGGCTTATAACGCTTTGGCCAAAGAGTTTAACTAAATGACCCATAGTTATGAGAAGAAACAGATAAGTATTTAACTATATACTTTGCATTTGAATGTTGCATTGGGGCTTTTTGTTTTTTACCGTATATTTGGGGTCACACCGAGTACACTCCTTTTGGCACAAATATATATATAGCTCAACCCCATTATTGCGCGATCCGCTACAACGCGGTCTGAGCGTGTCTCCCAATTTAAAAACATCTCCATTTTTTTTTTTAAAAACATTAAATGCTTTATTGCTAACGGACACATACACACACATACACACATACACACATACACACATACACCATGTGGGAATTGAACATGAATACATTATATATAATACACATTACAAACGAATTTTTGTCCTCCTCTTTGTAGACAAACCTCCACAAGTCGTTTTAGTATTTAGGACTTGTCTTAGTTAGTCTCCACTATACTTATTAAGATGTTTAACAGTTATTTTATTTTTAGCATTTAGATATGAGCTTTTATGTAGTATTATTGTCTTTTACGTCTTTTTTTAATATTAAAACTCATTTTATGACTGATATATTGTAAAGTCATAAATAGATTGTATGTATTATATGCTATGTGTTAGGATTTACTTCATTAACCACTTTGTGCAGAGTGAGTTAATGTTTTTAATCACAGATTGATGTATTATTTTGATTGGTTGATATTATAGCTAGAAGCTACTTATAGGAAGCTTCAATAGATAGCTGATACGATTCCTGAGGAAGCTAATGTGAAACGTGTTGAATCGGATCAGAGAAGCTGTGGGAGGACCAGGGAGAGTGAGACGCAAGACTTGTAGAGCTGGGAACTGAGGGCACCGCAGTAACCATAAAGGACACTTCCGCCAGAGGTTGAGACGTCACCGGTAGTGACGCATGAGGAAGTGAAGCGGCGCTGTGACCCGATACACGAGCGGCATCACCCAGTTGGTTTTCTCCACTGTACTTTTACTCTTTTCAAATGTGAGTGATATAACATATACTTTCAATACAATCTGCTATTGTGGCAATATTATACTATTGGGATTCTCTCTACCTTTTATTTTCGGGGGATCATCACCTGAGGGATTAAGGAACATTAACCCACCTACAACTCCATGTGTGAGGATTCTTAAAGGGCTCCTATCAGAGAGAGAAGTATCTCTGATTCACGCTTTATATTCGTCTAGTTTGTGAGTGAAACCATTGCTATATTACGGATAGGGCCTTTTTATTTAAATTGGCTATACTATTGCATTTTTTTCTCTTTTCACATATACCATTCCATGTGAGCAACCAGCGCTCCCCTTTACCAGGAGAAAGAAATATTATACACATACAAGAATCAAACCAAGGATGGTTCATATGCTAGTACCAATTCCCTACCTGCTACACCACAGGATTGGTGTGATAAAACAGTCTATACATATACTTACAGAAACACTCATGAAAGGGTAGAGCCCCCTCAAATTTCCTTGTGCTGCAGAGATTCACTCCAGGTATATGAAGTCCATTTAAATCAGCAACATGATAACAGACCATAAGGGGTTAACACATGTGATGAACAGCAAATGAGTCTACTGACTCTCCCCTAGTATGGGAGCAGCCTGGCAACTCTTTGACAAAGTCCCTGTGCGGACGAAATGCGTCAGAGCGCTGAGGGGGGACTCCTTCTCCCCTTTTTTATCCATGTTTGCCGGGAACCAATAAAGGCTTTTATATTTTTTGCACAGTCCAGCCTTCTTGCCATTTTTTGTCCAAGCAGTGCTCGCTGATTACTTTCCTATGAAGAGGATATCCTGCTATAAATATACTTAACATCTACAGCACAGTGCAGTGGACTGCACTTTGTACTATATGTTACGTTTATTTTTAGCGTCTGTGACATCACACAAACCCTGAGGCTTGCAGGTAGAGAATTGGTACTAGCATATGAAATGTCCAGGTTTCGATTCCTGTATGATATGGTATAATTTATACATTATTATTTTATATAATCCAAATGAGCCTGTTTCTCAGGTATCTCCTCTCCAGCAAAATCTGTATATCAGGGTCTGGGAGGGTGTAACGCCACCTTTAGGTAAGACATACTTAATGCCAGTCATGTTATTTCAAGCTGACGCGAGGCAGTGCTAATTTAAGAAAGGGATAAGCCTGTGTCAATGAGATACACAACGGCTTCAGTTTTCTTGCATACAATAATGTCCATTGAATAATGTTGATATTGTCCCATTTTAGCACTGAGTTAACAGAGCTTTGTGGATTTGTGTGATATAAAAGAGGTGCTTGAAGATCGCTGGTTGTTCCTCTTGAGCAATTGCTGTTTAATATCCATTTTTCGCTGTCATAGGGGCAGTCAACGCATTGCAAACACGTAACGTCCACTGCATTTCAATTTGAAATGTGGCAGAAAAGGCCATGCCAAAATAGTAAAAACATATGGAGGAATCATTGTTTCCAAAAATAAAAAGTAATTGTTCCTTGAGAAATAAGATGCTTCTTTAGACGAGGAATCAACCCCCAAAACTTCTGCTCCTCTGTCGTTCTGAGAAATCCATTGTTAGAGAAAAGGGTGGGTCGCCATTCTGGTCCTTTCTTCAATGTAGTAACAAAGGAGGGAGAGGGAGAAAGGAGTGGAAGAGGGAGTAGGGTGTGTGATACCTTTTATTGGACCAACAAGTAGTTGATATGTTACAAGCTTTCCAACCACTCTGGGGCCTTCATCGGGTATTGGACCAACTACTTGTTGGTAATAAAAGATATCATACCCCTTACTCCCTCCTTTGTGGCTACGTGTTAGAGAGAGAGCTGTAAACCTTTGAGTGCCAGAGACGGCTGTAATGCGTTGCTCCGTTTGATAAGGCCACTCACCATTGTTCCTCTGCCTCCTCCTGAGCTTGGTGCCTTGCTCTTTCCGCCATGAGCTCCTCGGAAATTTGCTCATAGGGCTTATCTCCGTGGGCATCTCCCATGATCCAGACCCACACATCCCCATCAGCACCACGAAGCCACTGAATATGCTTGGAGTTATCTGCAGAAAGTCAACAGAAAAGTAGTAACAGTTATACAGAGTATGTATGTATGTATGTCTTTATTTGTATAGCGCCATTAATGTACATAGCACTTCACAGCAGTAATAGTTACAATTATAAATAATAAGAGATAAATAACACATAATAAAATATAAATAACACAAAGGGAAGAAGTGCTTCAGACTTAAAAGTGACATTTAGGAAAAGGAGTCCCTGCTCCGAAGAGCTTACAATCTAATTGGTTGGTAGGAAGAACTTACAGAGACAGTAGGAGGGCATTCTGGTAAATGCGTCTGCAAGGGGCCAAGGTTAATTTAAGAGGTGTTAATTATCAGCCATCGAGCTACTCATATGCTTCCTTAAGCAGGTGTGTTTTAAGGTGGGTTTTAAAGGTGGATAAAGAGGGTGCTAGTCAGATATTGAGGGGAAGGGCATTCCAGAAGTGTGGGGCAGTCAGCGAGAAGGGTCTAAGGCGGGAGGGCTTTGGATAAAAAAGGGGTAGAGAGAAGACATCCTTGAGCAGAACGCAAGAGCCGGGATTGTGTATAGCGAGAAATTAGTACTGAGATGTAGGGAGGAACAGAAGAGTGTAAAGCTTTAAATGTGAGGAGTTGAATTGAGTGTGAGATGCGGGATTTGATCGGAAGCCAGGAAAGGATTTCAGGAGGGGAGACGATGAGACAGATTTAGGAAAGAGCAGAGTGGTTCTGGCAGCAGCGTTAAGGATAGATTGTAAGGAGACAGGTGGAGAAGGCTGGACAGCAGGAGGTTACAGTAATCAAGACAGGAGAAAATGAGGGCCTGAGTCAAAGTTTTAGCAGTCGTGCAACAGAGTACATTGTGTATAGTACATTCTGTAATCACTGTGTGACTGCAGAACATTTTATCAACCAGTGGTTAAAATGTAATGATACTAAGAGGTTCTGAATACCACTAATGTATTGACCCACAGTACCACTACTTTTTAAGTGTTACACATGTCTTTCCATTATCTATTTAAAGAAAATGAATACAAAAAATATACCTGCTGCTCAACCAAATACAGCATAGGTATATAATGGATAATATTCACATGGTGCATAAAGGGAAGATAATGAGTATCGGTACAAAAAATGGTTGATTGAGAGAAATCACTTATAGGTTAGGTGGGAAATGTAGTATCCCAGGGTCTCCGTATCCCTTCATAGGCCACTCATATTGAATTGCACGTAAATCCATATAGGAAATAAAAAAAACGTTATTGGTCATTGTGACGGTAACTTTGTGACAGGCTATAATAATACACCAAATAACTGGGTTGAACTGAACGGGGCTTAGATATAATAAAGTATATTTATTCCTTAAATAGGTGAACACAGCAATATAGTACACTTAACAGGCAAGAAGGTAACACTTACTTGGGGTTGGGGGATGAGAATTATCAGATAGCAATTCTCCAGCAATCAGGAAACAATCAAGATGGTATTTGAAGACAATGGATATAGGGTTGACCACAGTTTATATATCTTTGTAACCCTATTCCTAACATTGAGTACAGGCTATTGGATAACAATTATCTGTATCCAATCTTTAACGTGGGAACACAGTTTAACCCATGCCCCCCAGCTAGTTAGCCCATGTGCACTGGGACCCTGAGGGTCTCATTTCTGTAGCCCCACATTTACATCAGGGATGCCGGCCAGTCTACCAAATGGAATATCTGGCAGGATCTTCTTTGTTTGGAAGTGTAAGATATGACACTCACAAACCACTCCAGTTTGACGCTTCTCTGCCCTCAGGTAAACAGTGAGGGTGGCAAAATCTTTTGAACAGCACTTAGTCTCTCGACATTGGGTCGCCCCTCTGACCATCTGCTTCCCTTTGTGTAAAGGAATCTTCGCGGGTTTTTATCCCCGCCTTGGAATACAATATTAAAAGTGAAATACAAACATATTAAAATATCCGGTTCTGTTGGGTTCAGCGGGTCCAAACTGCCCAGATCTCAATGCCGGAACTGGGACACCATATGGTCCAAGTTTCAGCCCGCTGCAACCTTCAGAACAGGAGATACACAAATGCTACTTAAACCGTTTCCTATTTTAATACAAAATTCTCTGCTGTAAATTAAATCACGGTTTTTCACTAAATCCCCATTGAAAACAACGAGCTCCGCCGCCATAGACTTTCAATGGTAAACCGCCGCCATTGGCGGCTATGGGAATCCGCCGCCATAGACTTTCAACGGGGCATCGCCGCCGTTGAAGCCGATGGGGTTTCTCCGCCATAGCCGGTCAATGGGAACCTGCTGCCATTGAAGTCTATGGGAAAAACTCCCGAACCTTTAAGGTGGTCCATACTCTGTCGGGTTGGTCAGAGAGGGTCAAGGATGGTTCTGCAGCCATGCCGGAGCAGTGACTACAGGTACCCCAAACCCTGGCCCTCTGAACCCTCCAGAACCGGAGATATGGGCTTATGATTTGTAGCATTTCTGACTTAGTCGTTTTCTCGTGCTGCTTCTGCCGCCGCCATTGGAACCTATGGCGCGACCCGCTCTACCAGCACAACCCGTTCCGGGGGTCCTGGATTCTGGGACCCGGTGGTGGTCGAGTGAGGGGTGGCCTAGAAACTAGGGGCAAAAATAATTTTATTTCTGGGTGCCCTAGAACCTAAGATTCACACGCCACTTGACGTTGAACTTGACTAATCAGTGATCAAAGCTCTTTTTCAGACATTGTGTCCGCTTTGCGGTTTTGCGGTTTGGACGGCTGCCAACTCGTTCCTGGAAAGCACCGTCGAGGAATCTCCATTGAAGTCAATGAGCCCATTGACTTACAATGGGAAACCGTCGCTCCTCCTCTCGGACGCCACCTGCTGGTCTTCAAGGGAAAGAGGTCCAAAACAGCTAGATCCGCCATTGAAAACAATGGAGCTTCAATGGCGGCTTATGGGACCTTGCAAAATGGTGCCTGAAAAGGTGGGAAAATTAAACAAAGGGCTATAATCACTATACAACTATTAACCCTTGCCCTCCCGGATGGATCCCAGTGTGTGTGCGTGGTGCAGACACTGACATAATAATAAAACATGGGAACAGGGGAACATACATTTTCATGATATAACAAGGTGCAAACCACATTCCTGGACCGCAGTCTAGTTAACCCCTTGTCTCCCTGGTGAGGTCATGGGGTGGCCATATGGGGTGCAACCCCTTTAACACCAGGCCAAACCCTCTTTCCCTCTACAGTCATAAAGAGGGGAGTATATGGGGTGTGAGGGTACATAATGTGAAGATAAAACACATGGTGGTGCGGGAGCTAATAGAGGGGGCAAGTGGTTCCACAGATTATGCCCAGAGTTGTAAGGAAATGGAAATCGCCACTCAAGGGGTTAATAATTGTTAGGATCACACGTAGTCACTTAAGGTACAATCAACCAATATTAGGTAGAAAGGTATATCCTATAATATCACTCATAGTGTTAGGAATATTTAATTTAGGACAACTATATCTCAGTAAAGGTGAAGAAATGTAGTGTGTATCACAGCAAGAAACAAATTGACACTTATTAAATGTACACTGTGAATAGACACAGTAAGTATGTGCAAAGCAACACTGTTGCATTGTTGCCAAAGGTATCCTGTGCATACTGTACATATCACAAGCATAGAGGAACATCCCAGTAATGTGTCACAGAATTCCCTCTTGTAAATATTCACGGTGTCTGTAGGACAATAAAATATTACAACTCCGAGTATCAGATTAGGTACAAATGTTTAAGAAGGTTTGGTATATTTAACCATATATCAACTGTCATGTAGCTAACAGCGTGTTTAGTCTTAATAAAAGTGCCTGATCTCAATAGAGATTAGTGTCCATTATTGTGAACCTCAACAGCATTATTCATGACTGTTAGATATTATAGGGTGAAGTATGGTAAGTCCACATAGAACTATAGTGCACCTCTATTATCTGCAGTGTTTCTGTCAGTCTATAAATTGCTGCATATAGCTGAACAAGTGACCATAAAACGCAGAGCTGCTGTGGATATTCTTAGTATGGGCTGCATGCACATGGAGGATAACACTCGATATTCATGAAATTCAGTCTCCATATAACTCGAGTTCAGTCGTACTGCTGTTTGCACCGCAACTCAACACCATCAGCGTCACCATCGTGATGTCATCTAAAACCGACGAACCGTGTTGCGCGTATCACATGCTTCTTCAGGGGAGGAGGAGTATTTAAAGAAAACCTGATTTCTTTTAGGAAACCCCACTTTATTTCTATTTTCTAAGCATAAATATTACACAGATCTTTGCAATATATGGTCAAAATAAAGTTTCCTCAACTTTAAATGCCGTTAAATTATTTTGAATTCAGCCCTTTCAATTACTGAGATAAACCCTCTTGATACTGAGACCCTATGGTTGGTAATAAGTAAAAAAACAAAACTCCTTGGTATTGTAACATCAGACAGAGTACCCCACATTCAATAAGCTCTATTAGGGGTAACACACCAGAACAGGCATTAACTGTGTGTCTTCAATGGGAGATCACGCTATTCGGGAGCATTAACCCAGGGGTGCTCAAGCCCTGCTCCCCCCGTCAGGTCAGTTTTTCAGGATATCCCAGCTACAGCACATGTGGTGCCTCAATCAGAGACTCAGTCAAAAACTGAGCCTCTGATTGAGCCACCTGTGCTGAAGCAGGGACTGGTTGAGCCACCTGTGCTGAAGCAGAGATATCCAAAAGACCTGATCTTTTGGGGGGGGCTTCAGGACTGGAGTTGAGCCCCTCTACGTTAACCCGTAATGGAACCTGCTGAATCATCTGGGGGAGTAACTATGTAACTGTAACATTAGGTTCCTGCGATCAGCAGCAGTAACCACCAGGTGTCTCAGTGGTATTTTCAGACAAGGTGCCTCTTACCCTGTATTTTGTTTGTCCTGTTTAGAGACCACCTTTACTTTTCCATGCCCCCCTTGGAAATCCTACTATAGGCTTGTGTGTATATATATATTTATTTATTTTAATAAATATTCATAGCATGTGTTTTTTTACTGACCCTTAACCACTTCACTGCTCTGCTGGCAATGAATGGGTTAAAAATAAATTGATAACTAGGCTCTCACCTCTGCAGCTTCGGATTGCTACAGCCTTTGAAATGTGAGATCCCAAGCACCATAAGAACACTTTCGTATTATTCCGTGACAAACGTCAACGATGTTTTGCAAAATGTAGAACTGTATTAAATAGTGTTGCAGATGCCCAAATAATTCTGGAGATAGTGTCGTATGGTTGAGTGCTTTCACTATAATGCAGCAGCTACATACTGTGCTGAGGGAGCCTGCACGCACTGGGGAAACTCTGCTGAATAAATCTGGAACTCGCACAGGAAGCTGAAGAAACAAAACAGAAGATCCCCTGATAATATAGTGACCTCTAGCAAGGAGGAGAGATTCAGCAATCACCACAAGACATTGATTAGTAAAGCCTGTCTGTATGTGTTTGCATATTTATGTTAGGTCTGAGATAAAAAGCCACAGCACCATCTACCAGCATAACGTATTAAGTCACTGAATATGCTGGCTCATACTGTGAGGTTTAGGGAGCCTTATCCGTGGCTGTATGGTCAGAGAAAAGACATCTCTCACAAAAGTCATCACCAGTTTAAACATTGGGTGTTTAAAATCACAGTTTCACTTATTCCCAGCTCATAAATTCTCACCAGATGATGATGTTTTGACCTTTACCTAAGCACTGTGGGGCCTATTCTATAAGCATTGATAAGCCACTTATCGAGCACTTATCGGTCAAAATGCCTACTGCTATTCAGTAACCCTCGATAAGTGGGCGATAAAGGCATGAATCGCCAATTTTTCAGCCGTCAAAAAAAAAACACTGGCTGACCGGTGATAAGCCACTTATCGGCAGCTACTGAAACTCGTGCAATTCTAGTAGCCTCGATTAGCTTATGGAGGCCTGTCGCGGCTCTAGAATGGCGAGTTTCTCCCAAAATCGTCCCGCCAGGAAAAGTTGGCGTGAGGCTGGTGAGAACCTGCAGAGAAGGCGGCGAGAGAGGACTGCATTTTTCCTGCATCGGATTGATTTGTGGGTTCTCCGGAGGTGATACACATTAATATCAGCACCGAAGACCCCCGTTATGAATCCCATGCACTAAAAATGCATTTACAGGCAACTTCATTACCTTGGTGGATAACCGCTAAGGCAATTAAGGGGTTAACTACAAGTGCCATCTTTATTGTGGGTAGCAGGGGTGGGTGAAGGCAGTATTTGGCCCTTGGTGGGTGTTTAGGCCTTGCGGGGCAGTTGCGGGTGGAGTTAACCTTAAAGTGATGTCACATCCTTTTGAACTAATGTAACCTATCACATGGTACAGCAACCATGCGATGTAGCCATGTGGTTTTAAGGATGTGACGTACCTCCCTTTGAGATGACATCACATCATTTAAAAAAAAAAAAGGTGGGCACATGATACAGCGTCCAATCGGATTGGAGCTGTACCATCTGACCCTAAAATGTGATGTCACAGGCTCTATATAAGGCATGTTCCGTGAGAGTCAGCTATAGACCCTCTGATGGGGCTGATCCGACTATGCCATAGGGCTGTAGCCTGTGGAGCCCCCTCTGGGCATAGGCTGCCTCTCTGTGAACCTTTAGAGTAGTGTGGAGCCATTCCTGGGAACGCTACCTAAACAGAGCACTGTCCCTAACTATAACACAATAAAGGGAATCCTTATCCTATCCTAGACATATCTACAGTATAAACCTATATACACTATTCACAGTCGGACCCCTCCTCTTCAACTCCTCCCGGGTCCTGACCTTCTAGAAGCCTCTCCCCCAATATATGTATCCTGCCATGACATCACTATCACTAGGCAGAAGAGGGTGGGGCTATCATTCTGCCTCGTTACCCAACACCATGTGATGGGAACGAGGCTTTACTCTATGTGGGCCCACACAGTTAAACCCTTAAGGCCATAGTAATCATAGTAAAATATATGATAGTCCATGTACTAGATAGTTTTTCACTCCCTCACCAGGGGAAAATCCTTGACAAGCAGAGGAGGAGTAAAATGTTATCTAAGTGCCAAAGCAGGAATGGTGGAAGCCGTGGTGTATAAATTTGTGTAGCAGCTTTCGTTTGCATCTGCATACCTGCCAGTAATTAAAATTAATGTTCTGAAAGTAACTGCATCTCTGCAACAGCTTATTGCTGGGGTCAGCAGAATACCTGGCAGCCTCATTTATCACGCTTCTCACAATTATGGCATCGCTGACAATTTCCAATTGTGGTCTATCTGGTATTACATTTCATAGGCACCACTCCAGAGTTCATTAGAGGAGCGTCTTTGTGTCATGTCTTACAGGTGCGCTGATCCCATGAAATATCACCCGATTATGACTGATGGGAGTACACGGCAAGCAAAGGGTGCGTGGATTGCTTTATAGATACAGCATTATTATCTCTGCATCTAGTCAGGCTTCTCGTGTCTCCTCCTATTGCCCCAGGATATAGCATGCATAATGCTGACTAATACAAATAAAACTCAGCAGCGAAAATTGATGGCCAGCACCCTAAACCTTAATAACTTTACATCGATGTAACCAAAAACATAGATTATAAGCTCCACAATGTTGCTGCAAAATGTCTCTGTAAAGCGCTACGTAAAAATTAGCAGCGCTATACAAGAACATGCTATTATTATTATGGTACATCAATAGCCCTAATCCTCTCACGGGATAAATTGTTGTCATATGATTAAATATATAGGAGAAATGTTTAAAAAATAGATTTTAAAAAGAAAATCAAATGGTTTTAAAAACATAAGAACATATCTGCTCTGCAAGCTCCCAACCCCTGCTGGCAAACTTATCTATGCTGAGAATATTTACCTCTCATAAAAGCACCACACATTCAACTCCCTCCCACACCCAGGCTCCACATTGTGTGATATTTTCCACATGCCGGTAAGTATTGCTCCAGGGCATGACTCTTTGAACTGACTTCCTGCTGCCTGCATTAAATATTCACCTTTCGTTTCCATCGCTATGATTATTTTACAGCACCTAAATTTCCCCTTGGCTCTTTTGTATGCAGGAAATGGGATAGTCTCCTGGTGGTGAAAATGTTGATTAGATTGCATTTTCTTATTGTGGTTTGAAGACAAAGCTTGTGAGCCAATATGTGTCAGACACCAAATACTCCAGTTAAAGCAAACTGGATTTACTAGGGCTTTAATCACCTACCTGAGTGAAGAGGATGATACAAAGCTAGTGATTTTTTTAACCATATTTAATACATTCTAAAATGATATTAACTATTTGCTGGCAGGGGGCCAGCAAATAAATGTTTTTATTTAAGTGAAAGGTAGTGTTAGGACCTGCATACTGGTCATGCCGTGAAGTTGCTGCAGGCTTATAACGCTTTGGCCAAAGGGTTTAACTAAATGACCCTTACTCATGAGAACACTAACATTAAAGTATTTAACTATGTATTTTGTTACATTGGATGTACTGTAGCATTGGGTAGATTTGTCTTTTGTTGTATACATTTGGCTACCCTCAGTAACACTCCTTTTGACATTATATATATACATATATATATATACATACATACATACACACACACGTGTGTGTGTGTGTGTGTGTGTGTGTGTGTGTGTGTGTGTGTGTGTGTGTGTGTGTGTGTGTGTGTGTGTGTGTGTGTGTGTGTGTGTGTGTGTGTGTGTGTGTGTGTGTGTGTGTGTGGTGTAAGGGCTTGCTGGAATTGTGGTTGTATTTAAATGAAAGGTTACAAAATCAAGATGAGGTCAAGTGAACTCTGACCTAGGAGTTCAGAGTGAAGAACGCATTAAAGTAACATTGACAAAGTCCATTTAAGCCGTTTGGATTTAATAAGGAATTTTCACAACCTGGAAAGTACTCAATATCCTTTTACTGACATGCAGTATTATTGTGGATATTGGCTGGTGAATAAGTATCTCCCCGTGCAATCCTCATGCATTCCTTTGCTGTAATATGTTCCATTTATATACCCACAATATGCCAAGTCCATTACTGGCATACCCCGGTTTAAGGACACTCACTTTAAGTACACTCGCGAGTAAGGACATATCGCCCAATAGGCAAACGGCAGCTCACGCATGCGCCTGTCAGCACGTCCTGAACAGCAATACTAGCTCCCTACCTGTACCGAAGCTGTGCGCAAGCGGGGAGACTATAGAGCCTGTTACAAATGCGTTATTTACATCAGTTATGCTTGTATATGATGATTGCAGTACAGTACATGCTTCAATACGTGGGAAAAAGGTAGTGCTTCACTTTAAGTACATTTTCACTTTACTGTACATACATGCTCTGGTCCCATTGCGTACGTTAATGCGGGGTATGCCTGTACTCACTTAAAACTTATGATATCCAAAATGCAGAATGATCTTAAACATTGCAGTTTCGGTGCTTTAGCATGTTAAATAAAATATTGCTTGTTCATTGAGTACGTACGCACAACATCACAGCAAACAACCTGGGTAAAAAAAAAATCCACAAACCCTAAGTGCTTATGCTTTAATATAAATGAATACAACAACTATTATATAGGTAGTAAAGCTTAATGAATTCTCCTATTGTGAGTGAACCTTTTCACCACTTAAGAGGCCTTCCACGGTTTTATAGCGACAGTCAGACCTTCGAGGACAATCATCGTTGCCGTTGATTTTACAACGTACAGCAAAGAAGATAAGCTTCCATCCTAAATGTGACGAAACAATAAGCTTCCACCCCAAGCCTGTGCCTGGCTACATCCCCAGTGATATCTGACAACAAAACAAGTTATTGAGCATCTCGTTAGTTCTCAGATGAGGGAAATTAGATCCTCATACAGCATGTGCACCCAAATAGCTGTCAGCGGATACACCTGCAGCGATGCTGTACATCTGTTCCATTTGCAGTGGTGTCAGGAACTTGCTTTGTTGTGTAGTAGCTCTGTCTTATAATGTGTAATCGGAATAAGTGTAGGAGCTTGCTAAACACTCAGTATTATTATCTGCTGATTATTAACGGCGCTCTGTGTTTTGTCAGTCTACAATCAGTAATGATATTTCCATTAAATATTTGCGAGTGCACAGCACTCATCTTGATCCATTTTGGTGGTATTGACAGATTATCCTTCCATCTGAGGTCAGGGGAAAGGTAGCCGCATTAGTTAGGAAACAAAGTGTAAAAATGAGCAGATATGTCATATCTATAAGATAGGAAAACAGGAAGAAAGGAGCACTCCTTATAACCAAGTCAAACGTCCACAAATGGGACTTTCCAGTGATGCCTCGAATCTAGAACATTAATAAATATGTGTATATATGTAACCCTCCTACTTGGCTCCAAAGGAGGTTACATCAGATTGACTATATGCATTGCATAGCTCAGTCTCTCGTGTGTGTGAATAAGCAGATAGAATAAGGATGGACGCCAGGAACTTTTGTAAAACATAAAAGGTGTTTTATTTGACATCCATCTATAAGGCTCCACAGGTAGTGACATACCCTACTCTTTTCAGTCTTCATTAATGATTTACCTACAGCTTGTAAAGGAGCTTCAATGTATATGTATGCAGGTCACAGAAAATCTTCTATGCACACAGCCTAAGCCTCTCTGATCTTCACCATGTACTTCAATCTGTTTTTTCAAGACTTTTAAACTGTATTTCCCAAAACAAATTGTTTTCAAACACAGATAAAACTGTAAATGGTATTTGGGATGAAGGCTACATTTTTAAAGCTAAAAACGACAGAGCTACAGATCAGAACCAACTCTAACACTATTCTAGCCCCTGTCACTAGTTTTAAATATCTGGGCATATGGTTTGACTCTAATTTAACATTTGGGTTGCATATTGATTCTCTGACATTCAAAACCTATGCCAAACTAGGTGTATAAATCCTGGGGACAAATCCTCCCTAGGCCCACTTGTCAGAAAGCACTTTGTACAACAGATGCTATAACATAAAAATACATTTCACTTGACACAAACTTGTGGCAGAACATAATACTCTGAACTCCATCCCCTTTGTAGCTCTCACTCCTATGCTAGGAAGGTACTTGGCTTGTTACCCATAGTAAGGGTTAAATTTGCAGTCTCTAGTATAGAGTCAGTAAAGCCCCATATTGCATTGGCCATTCATGGAGTACACTTTGGGCTTCGGGTTCAGCAACCCGCAAACTGTGTACTGTATACTTCTTCCATACCTATGTGATCAGGATTGCACTAGGGACCTTCCATTTGGGCCGATTCCAACATACTCCAAAGTTACTATGTCGAGAACTCCTTACTATAAGCATGCTTCCTCCTTTTCAATAAAGAGAACAGTCTCGGACCATTACTACTAGCACTTACTTAAATGGCACGTGTCCTAGCTGAAAACAACAAACAGTGACATGACACTTCTTAATACACTTAGCTATACACACAAACCTATTTACAGGACTCACAGTGAGGATCCCAATCTGAACTCTGAAGAACCTGTTTCTAGAATATAGGGTGGAGCTATACCCTTGTATCTCCCTATGGTGACATCATGGGTCACAAGATATACAAGGAAGTGGCAATCCCTTCTGCATAGTCATCCTATATCACATGATGGGAAGGGAAGCAACTTGAGGGAGGCCACAAATCTAACTTATTACGGCCGTTAACCTCTTAACTGCAATAGTAGTCCCCAAAGGTGTGACTTAACCATTATTAACTACTTCTAGAACCAGTATTATCTTCAACTGGTTGAAGGGAGAATGTATTGCACAGTTATACTCCTATACAGTACATTTCAAAATAACTTGTTTTCATTTTAGAACTAAAACAAATATGGTGGTGGTGAGTGCCTCTGCGCTGCAATACTTCGGTGGCTTCTCTACTACTGAACAGGATGAAAATTACAAAATAAGAATGGGAGTAATAACAAGAGATAAGCTGCCTCTGATATGTTCAAATAGAGAGAGGAGCATCATCTGGCAGCAATAATGGCAGCTATTGCTTTACCACTGCAAGGGGTTTGCGGGTTATTACAGGTACAGTATGTGGCAATATACACTGCAATATGTTCATTTTCATAGAAATACAAACTTCCCCCACACAAGAAATGTGGTGAAAGTAAAGTATTTGACATCCTTTCTCCACGAGGTGCCAGTATATCAGTGAATTTGCTCATTACGAACTGTATGTATGTCTTTATTTGTATAGCGCCATTAATGTACTTAGCGCTTCACAGCAGTAATAGTTACAATCATATAAATAATAAGATATAACTAACACAAAGGGGAGAAGTGCCTCAGACTTAAAAGTAACATTTAGGAAAAGGAGTCCCTGCTCCGAAGAGCTTACAATCTAATTGAACTCAGAGGTTTCATTTTGTTGACTTTGAGCACTGAGCTTACATGTTCTTACTTTTTTAGTTGTCTACTACTCCACTTGTCTCCAAGATTTAAAACACATCATCCTATTGGCATGATGACTGTATTAGCCCATGTTCACTCATTGCCCCACTGCTGACAGCACTGCTTATATTTAAACTGGTTTCCAACAAAGTAATTGGAAAACCCCACATGGCGATTGCTAGTCATCTTGATAACATGTCCTGTTTTTACATTCCCTTGGCTGTAACTTCATGCACCTCAATTTTTCCAAGTGAAAACAATGTCAGCACTTGCAATGATACATATTCTGTAGCAATCTCGTAAACCTAGTGCTGAATAGATTTTCTTTAAGTAGGTTTCCATTGTGGTTCCCAATTATTGGGCCCCTTGCTTTTTGTCTAATTGAGAAAGTTTCTAAGATTTATGTAATTAGAATATGGGTAAATCAGGCAAGAAAGTTACAGACTTGGGCATGTTCTGCAAGCTGTGCATGCAAGTACATTCTCTCCATGGAGGTACATTCTATCCATTTTGTCTCTTTGAAAAGTGTGAAAGGGGAGGAATAGCTAAATAATTAAAGCATATTCTTAATGTAAGCATGAATAAGGATTACTGAGTACTCAGCAATGTTTTCCTGGCCCCTCTGACAAGATAATAAATTACTTATGACTGTGCATGCGCGTGATATTTCTCACTTTAAACATGCATGTACATATTGATAACATGTGATACTCTGGTATATACTGTACTGGGCTGAAATACATTTTCTTACTCTTGTTGTGGCAGTAATAGACTTGTTGGGAAGGGTAGATGTAATGAAGCATAACTTTCACAGATTAATCAAATATGCTGTGCTACTTTGAACATGTTATTCTTGCATGCCTTCTTCTGAATAAGAGGCCTTCAGAAAATCGCTCTGCTATGTCTGCATCCAATTTTCCAGTCGTGTAGTTGCAAAGTTGGACTAGCTATTCAAAGAGGAAAACAGTGATATTGTGAGCCATTGATCTAATTGCTGCATTTTCATTCCGAGAATTGAAGCTTATCAAAGCCATTAGGAGCAAAAAACCTCATTGTTAGAAAATTGTGGGGCGGGGTTATTTTAAACTGCCATTTGGCTGTCAAGATAAGTGAAGTCAGATAAAAGTGAGAGAGATCCACATTCAAAAAAATTGTATGAGAAATTCAATGAGAAACTAATCCAAACCAGAACCAAAGGGGCTGTACAGAGATGAGGGAAGGTTGTTTTTCTGACATTTCAAACACTTAATTGCTGTATTTTTGTCTTTTGAATAAAAGGATATCTTTCTACAATTAAAATTAATGACTCATTGTCTTTCTGAAGCTTGTCTTTCTAAGCACAGTCAAGGTAATTACGAGCACCTTTTCCCAAGTGGAATAAGGTATTAAGGTACTGTATGTTCTTCCACATGCCTTCCCATTGTAATCACTTTTGCGATGTGAAAAATGGTTGCTGTCCATGGTACTGAATTGTATTCTCTTGGAGACGAGTGGCCAACTCCAGTCCTCAAGGGCCATCGACTGGTCAGGTTTTTAGGATATCCCTGCTTCAGCACTGGTGCCTCAGTCAAACTCTGAACCACTGATTGAGCCACCAGTGCTGAAGCAGGGATATCCTGAAAAACTGACCTGATGGTGGCTCTTGAGAACTGGAGTTAGTTACTCCTGTCTTTGAACATTCAAGAGTGAACACCTTTGCCTGTCACAATGAGATGTATTGGCAGCGCTACAAAAAATATTCCGCCATTACATTTCCTTGCGAACCTTGTGATTTGTAAAAGTATGTTCTCTCTGTTACATGTGAAATCGCACAGAAGTAACCTCTTCCAACCTCATTAGAAGCGCCATGCCCACATCATTTGCAATAATTAAACATGCAGCCCATAAATGCACTTGCAGACTTGCTTTGTGTATCTGCATAATGTGACCCTAATTAGACCTGCCATTTACCTGCATGAATTGATTTTACAATCCAACTACAATCACGATCATCTCTGTTTTGCACAACTTTTATGGAAGGAATATTTTGGTGTTGCAGATATATTGATTGCATCATAATATAACACAATTTAGCCATGCTCCACTTAGGGGGGAGCTTTGAGCTCCGGAATGGTGCAATTGCAGCATGGGCTTCAAATATTCTTATTTATTGGACCCAAAAAAATCAAAAATGTTAAGGTACACACAGTACCACAATCAAAGGAGCTCTTTCACTGAAGAAGAATAGGCCTGGTTGTGAAGCACATGGAGTCCCAACCCATAGAACAGTGTTTTTTGTAAAGGAACCCTATAATTATATTGTGAGTATCTGCAGATCCCCAACCCTTTCTAATAGTACGTCTGAGATCAGATGCATTATAAGGAACCCCAACCCTCTCTAATAGTGCGTCTGAAATCAGATGCATTGTAAGGAACCCCAACCCTCTCTAATAGCGTGTCTGAAATCAGATGCATTATAAGAAACCCCAACCCTCTCTAATAGCGCGTCTGAGATCAGATGCATTGTAAGGAACCCCAACCCTCTATAATAGCGTGTCTGAGATCAGATGTATTGTAAATTCTTCTGTATTTGGTAACATTTTCAAATGACCTGAAAATTGCAGGGAACCCAATGGTTCCTTTGAACCCTTGTATAAAAGCACTGCTGCGGAATATAAGCTTTCAGCATGCACAGGGCTCACAGCGTTTCCAATAACATGTTTCAGCTGGCTCTATTTAGGGTTGTTAGAAAAGCACTTACTGTGCTGGAACTTGGCTTTGATTTTCATCTTGGACTCCACTTTGTCCAAATTTGCATCCCATTCACTCCAGCGCCTAGTCTGCTCCTCCCTCATCTTGTAGAAGAGGATCTGCTTCTGTTCCTCATTCAGTTCGGCCAGAAGATCTGGGTCAATGTACATGTTCCGCAGAATTTGCTGCAGCATGGTGGTTGGAAGTGTAACACCGTGATCCTCACACAATCAAACTCATTCCCACCACCACAATAGCAGCTTCATACTTCCTTTCTCATGATCGATGGGAGGAAAATACATTTGGAGAGTACATGTCGGTTACAATAGCAAGCAGGTTGGCAAGTGTAAGACCCAAACAAGCCCAGGACCATAAGATAATAGGATGTTGTAGGAGAGCCTAAAATAACAGCTGCTGGGCAGACACACAATAGGTAGGTCTTGAGAGGCAGTGAGAACTCTTAAAAGACACAGCAATGGAACACAGTGACTATGACACTCTGTTATGGTTGATTTAGATCTGGCTTTGTAGCCGTGTGTGTGCTCAGGATAACAATGTTTTGAGTGATGTCATGGTTAAAAGTAACAGCTACACCGGTAATATCCATGTCACAGCTGCTCCCCTTTGGGAATTGATCTCTGGTGAGAGACGGGGAGGCTTGGTTTTGTTGTGAGTGCCATTTGATTACAACACAGGGCAGGTTTATGCTTGGCTTTGGGGTATGAGGTTTCACTCTTCATTTATTAACCCCTCTTCTGCTGGAGCAGCCTGTAATACACATGGATAGACAACAAATATTTTAAAGGGAAATAACATAACAATTTTTCACGTATAATTACATAACCCTGAAGAAGGTCCACATTGGAACCAAGACATTGCTCCATTTTTTCTATTCTTTCATGTATAATACATCTTTTTGAACATCTTGATTTGTGTCTCAAGTACCTTTTTTTCAGTAAATATAATCCCATGCATTTTTGTCACTCCATATATTTGTTTTTGACAATTTCTGAATGCTATTCTATTTGTAAATTATTTTAATATATTGTATTACTGCATAGTTTCAACTGATTGTTAAATAATAGAAGTTAAGCGATTAAAAAAACACTATGTTACTATTTCTTTTGTATTTTGCCAGCTTTTCAAATTTAGACTTCATACATAACTACACTATAAAAAACAATATAATATAATCTTTAATTCATAAAGGACTGTCAGGGAGCTCATACCAAGATTACAGATATCTGTGGCAAAAGAACAAATACATAATATAAAACTATGCAGAGAACAGAGAGTTTTAAATTAGTTATTTTATTAAACTGAGGTTTGCTGAAAGTTGTAGCCTAGGACCCAAACTGATGGCTGCAGACACATGTGACCACAGGACCTCACAGACCACATTGTGAGATCTCGAGAGTCCATGGGTAATTATAGTTATAAAGAGCTATCATATTGGACAATTAAATATATCACAACTTGCAACAAGTGTTCCAAGGAAAATACACCTACCAGAACACTGCACGTGAGATATACCCTATCCGAACGATGGCCCCACAAATATTTACTCTCTATTAATACCTCTGACAACCAGATTTATTCCAAATGGAAATCTAGACTTCACGATGAAGTATAAAATCATGATGGATTAAGGATGCAATCTAGAAGTACATGTGGACAAGCATGTAGGTCAGTCTAAGTATGTTTAAGCCCAGTGGGGCTACCCATTTGGAGAAGACTGTACCAGGAACACAGGGGTTAATCGAGAGAGGAGAGATAATTCAGCATCAGACTGCACATTAATCTTATGTTTCCAAAGGAGCCATCATTCTGGGTAATAGTTCTGTCAGTCAGCATTTGATACTCGTTACAAGCAGGTAGCTACATATGTGGTAAAGTTTCCAGAGCATCAGTTAAGGAGGTACCTTTCTGTAACAAAGCCTGAGAAAGCAGTACTTTATGTTATCATTATACCATGCTCTAATATCACTAGCTACAAGGCTATACCCTCTATCTGCGGTGCAGTATAATTATGGAATCTGTCTTTATATATTGAAGCCGCTCTCTGCTCTTGTCACAGTTAAAAGTAAATGTGTCCTTTGTTTCACCACTGTGAAGGAATTTTGCTGCTGTCTTTGGCCATGCCACCCTTCATATATTCAGTAGTTGCATTCTCGAGAGATCAGCTGCTGCAAAGCTACAGTTCCTCCCAGGGAAGTTCAAATGGCTGATGCCACTCAAAGCACACTGAGACAACAGAGGTTTCTTGGGTCACAGCAGATGTCTGTAAAAAAATAAACATAGTAAAAACTAGCAATGAAAAGCAAGTATCAGATCATCATCATCATCATCTTCATCTTCATCATAGTTACGTAGTTACGTAGTAGATGAGGTTGAAAAAAGACTTACGTCCATCAAGTTCAACCTATGCTAAATTTAGACAACAGATACTTAATCCTACATCTATACTTACTTATTGATCCAGAGGAAGGCAAACCAAAAAAACAGTGACATCATCTATCTTTTAATTTTCATTCTTTGGGGAAATGATGCTTTAAAGGTGCAATCCCTTCTCATCCCCATTTTCTAATTCTGTGTTTTATTTTAGAAAACACAGGAAATAAGAGTGCTCTTAAAAATTGTCAGGGTACAAAGAGGGATAAACAGGGATCGCAAACACCAGGCAGAGTGAGATGGTTACATAAATGAAGGTTCTGGGAGCCAATAGGGAGCAAGAAAGTACAAAACATAGCAAATCTCAGGGTACAGTTTATGCCCCTGGATGTGAGTGCGCTCCTGACCTTCTGCTCATACTATCCTTATGGACCTGGATTGAATCCCTCCTAGGAGCAGCACCCATCAAAGGACTGTATTTATACCTCTTTCTTTCTCACATTCACCAGTGTGGCCACTTTGTTTTATTTCATTTTAAACGGTATTTGCGCTTGATCCTTGTTGTCCTCATTCGCCTACCTTAAAAAGGTTTAAAATAAAGAAAAAGGTTTAAACATACAAAAAAAAACGCTCTAACTACAAAACAGTGACGTCAAGAAATGTATGCCTTCTTTATTTATTTTACAACATCGTAGGGACCCGCGGGCACCACCCAAGGACCCCCGGACACCAACGGGGACCACCCGAGGAACCCCGGACACCCACAGGGACCACCTGGGGACCCTTGTGGGGCCCCCAGACACCCATGGGAACCACCTGAGGGCACCCAGACACCCATGGGAACGTTCCCAGATACCTGTGGGAACCACCCGAGGGCCCCAAGACACCAGTGGGAACCACCCGAGGGTCCCCAGACACTAATGGGGATGACCCGGGGTCCCCCAGACACCTGCAGGGATCATCTAGGGACCCCTTGTGGGGCCCTTGGACACCCACAGGGATCACCTGGTGGTCCATGGACACTCACGATGACCACCCTAGGGCCCACAGAGACCCACGGGGACTACCTGAGGACCACCGGCCTCTGTTATCAATCCTGTATTAAAATAAATAAATAATGGTTTTATGTGGGGGCACAATGGGTGGGTTGTGTATCGGTGGTTATTACATATTTTAATATAAATTTTAATACTAGTGTAGATGAGCACTGGGTCTCTGGAGCAGAACCGCGTTGATTTGAGGTCCGGGAACCCCCTACTTCCTGAGATATAGGCCCCGTTATGAGGTGCCAGTATCTCCTATGCATGAAAATGTCCCGTGTCACGTGACAGTGGGATTTAAATGCATAGGAGACATCGGAACCCCATAACGGCGCCTGTATCTCTGGAAGCAGGGGGTCCCCGAAACTGAAATCAACGCGGTTCTGCTCCGGAGACCCCCTGCTCATCTACACTAGTAATAATATTTAAATGTAAAAACTTTAATTTTGGGCGAGATTTGCGCAGGTTGAGGCGTCTCTCTCTCTCTGCAGCAGAAAGAACTCGCCAGGTGAGCCGTTGTCAAAGGGGCGATCTTCTCATCGCTGGCTACTCGCCATTTTTGCAAATGTTGTTATCACAGGTATTTGGGGTTTTCTACATACCGTGATAGCAACGCTGTCAAATCTGGCGATTTAAAAAACGTGGCTATTTTTTCTATCGGAGCTAAGTGCACTGACCCCTATATCTCTTGTCAATAGACCACACATATATTACTTCCTCTGAAAGAAAAAGGCAGCCATGGTATACTTATAAAAACCTAGAACTTAAAAATATGCATCTATAGTGTGATGTAGCATAAACAAGGTGCGGTAAAGTAAGGTGGAGATGCAGATTAGAGAGCGCAAATGATGCCCCATCACCGGTGACTGGAACGCATTGTGTGAAATAAAGAGGTTTCACATTAATATTGTCCCCTTAGAGGAAAATGTTTCCCGTTATAAAATAAAAACAAAAAATGACTCGGGAAAGATGAAAGGTTCTGATTTGAACACGTACAGTACACAGTGAAAGGAAGGAGGCAACTTGAGGGGGATATTTCATCTTTCTAATGCAGTATACTGTATGTGAGGTATCAACAAGGTACTACAGCAAAGATTCAAAGATTGCGTGCCCTTCAGCTAGGGGCAGGCTTAGGAGAAACATGAGGCGATCCTTATTCACTGAATGTATAGTAAATCCATGGCACCTGTCTCCCAGGACAGGTGTTACATACTGATGCAGTAAAGGAATTCAGAACTTATTGGGAAAGATACGGGCCAGGGAACGTTGGTCTGTAAAACTGCTCCCCGCCACCGAGAGATGCCAGCAAGAGAAGACACATTAAAGCAGCACTCCCGCCAGCTCTTTTTTTATTGCCCCCTCTTTTTTTTTTTTTACAGGATGGAAACCGGAGGGTACCCCAGAGTAAGTTGCAGATCTGGAGAAACCACCCCTCCTCCAGTTCCAGAGACACATAATAGTCATGTTGCCGGATTTAAATCTCCCTTCAGGGGATTCAAAATTCCATGTTATCTCTCAGGTCTCGTGGACCAATAGGAAGCAGTAACGTCATGGGTTTATGATTCCTATTGGACGGTCATTTAAATCCCCATTGAAACCCAGAAAGTAATCCCTGTAACTTCACCATTAAGTATCTCTTGAACCAGGGTGCCCACGGAGCTGAAGATAGCGCAGTTCAGCTCTGAGGACCCTGCGGTTCACATCCTAAAAAATTGTTTCATGATCCATTCACTTAAACTGGTTGTAAGGAATCTTCCAGAGCCAGAGTGGGTCACAAGGTGTGAAGGCATGTCACAGCTTAGTCAATATGGCCCACTGTGTATACTGTTGAAGTGTCCGGAATAAGCTTTAATGCAGCAACACTACTGTCCAACTTTTTCTTTTTCTATTTGTGTATGTAAAGCATGTGACTGTGTCTAATTCTACATTCTTACCTAAGCTGGCAATCGTTTGGTGCTCCTGTTATAAATATGGAAAAATCCTGCGTGCCTTATATAATGGCCGCCTTTCCGTTTCAATCAATCCTTCAGTCAGTGTAACTCAGCAGCTACAATGAATCCTACTGTAATATTACTAAGGTATCATTATGTATTGTTACAGTTTGCAGCTCAAACTGCTGGGAACATTGGCAACAAATTATCACAAACAAGAAAGTGTTGCAAAGATCTTGCACTGTTTGAGAGGTTACATAGTTACATAGTTACATAGTTACATAGTAGATGAGGTTGAAAAAAGACATGCGTCCATCAAGTTCAACCTATGCTAAATTTAGACAACAGATACTTTATCCTATATCTGTACTTACTTATTGATCCAGAGGAAGGCAAACAAAAAAAAACAGTGGTCATATCATCCAATGATATTTCATAAGAGGAAAAATAAATTCCTTCCTGACTCCAAGAATTGGCAATCAGATTTATCCCTGGATCAACATTCTTCCTATGTTTAATTATTTGGTATATCCCTGTATACCTTTCCTTTCTAAAAAGATGTCCAACCTTTTTTGGAAAAATCTATTGTATTTGCCATCACAGGGTAATGAATTTCACATTGTAACTGCCCTTACTTTAAAGAACCCTTGCCTTTGTTGCTGGTGAAATCTCCTTTCCTCCAACCTTAAGGGATGGCCCCGAGTCCTTTGTACTGCCCTTGGGATGAAACGTTCTTTTGACATCTACTTGTACTGTCCTCAAATATATTTGTATATAGTTAACATATCCCCTCTTAGACGCCTCTTTTCTAATGTAAATAAATCTAATTTAGCTAGCCTCTCCTCATAAGTTAGATTGTCCATCCCCTTTATTAATTTGGTGGATCTTCTCTGCACTTGCTCTAGTTCCATAATACTTGAAAACGGGAGGTAACTCTCAATGTATTACTTCCTGGTAAAACATTTTATAAATACATAAATAAATACTGTAATGTCTTTTCTAAGGAGTGGTGCCCAAAATTGTACTCCATATTCAAGGTGTGGTCTCACTAATATTTTGTAAAGGGGCATAATTATGTTTACTTCCCTTCCATTCATTGCCTGTTTAATGCAAGATACGATTTTGTTTGCCTTTGCAGCTACTGCATGACTTTGGGCACTATTGCTAAGCCTGCAGTCTACAAGCACTCCTAAATCCTTCTCCATCAAGGATCCCCCCAATTTATCCCCATTTAATTTGTAAATCGCCGGTTTATTCTTGCTTCCCAAATGCATAACCTTACATTTATCTGTATTAAACCTCATCTGCCATTTACCTGCCCAAGTTTCCAGTCTCTCCAAGTCCTTCTGGAGAGAAATTACATCCTGCTCTGATTCTATTAACTTACACAATTTAGTGTCATCAGCAAAGATGGAGACTTTGCTCTCGATGCCAACCTCAAGGTCACTAATAAACAAGTTAAAAAGCAGGGGTCCCAGTACCGATCCCCGAGGTACTCCACTCACGACCTTAGCCAAACCTGCAATATTAATCAAAGGATGCTTTAAAACTCATTAAAAATGGCACTATAATCTAACACTACAAAACTGATTTATTTATGCTGCTTTAAATGGGTTGTAAGGTATCTTCCAGAGCCAGAGTGGGTCACAAGGTGTCTTAAGGCATAGCACTGCTTAGTAAATATTGCCCACTGTGTATGTCGTTGAAGGGTCTGGAACAAGCTTTTAAAGGCTGTGTAATGCGTGTGAACAAGGTCTGTAATGTTTGTACAATGAGCTGCACCCCAGACTGCTTCTTCTGCAGAGCAGCTATAATATATAGACACAGATATGGCACACTGCTACAATGTTCTACACAATTACTGTGTCTATTTTTAGTGCCACTGCACAATGCTATATCTTGTATTCGGCTGCAGCAAGAAAAGCAGCAAAGGCAGAACCGATCGTCAAATTAACATTTTTGGATAAAGCAGACACAGCAGAGATTTCCATCATTGTGTCACTGGCACTGCAAAGCATATTACATAGTCTCTGCTGCCCTCTAGAGGCAGAGTCAATATTGTACTTTTAGAATGCTCACTATAACCAAAAGGAAGGGCCATACCCCGGTTTGGGACATTTGGTCAAGGCCCTCCGGCCGCGCTCCGCTGCCAGAACAACTCACCGCCAGGACACCTCAGCACGCCGATCCCTGCTCCAATCCCAGCTCAGATATCCGCCCCGATCTCCGCTCCTACAGAGATCCCCACTCAGATGACCAGGGCAGCTGTCACTCCATCTTTAAATGTCCCGCGCGGCGGCCGCGCAGAACATGTGAGCAGGGTCAGGACATCTGAGTGGGGATCTCAGCAGCAGCAGCCACAGGGATCGGAGCAGAGATCGGGATCGGAGTGGTGACATGTCGGGTGGCGAGGTGTCCTGACAGTGAGTTCTTCAGCGGCGGAGAACCGGCAGTGGTTTGGTCGCGGCCACGTCCAAAAGTCTCATTCCACTATGACCATCAAGGTTTATATCAGGGGTGGCCAACAGGCTAGGTATTGAAGATATGCTGAGAGTGTACGTGGCAACTGGAGCAGAGCACTACAGTTCCTGATATGAACGAGAGATCATGTGCCGCTGGAGGGGACACTCAACAGCTATAAAGACAAAGTGGTTCTGAAGCACCTTTTTGAAGAACAGGCCTGTAACAAGTTCAGTACATGAAAAAAGGAAATGAAGCGTTAATGTGTACTATTGGATAAATATATACAAAATGTCAAAGTTTCTCCAATATATATAATTTGATAGTGTTATCTCGCAGCCAGTGAAAATAGGGGTTATCCAAAGAGTGGAGCAACTCTACGTCTGGAAGCAAGTGTATTTGTGAATATCATATACACTATATTGCTGAACTAAATAATACGATATGGTGCACCTTAAAGGCAATGTTCTCACTTTAGAGGACACATCCTTCTTTAGGCTTTAATCTCAGGAAGAAAGATACCAAACGGAAAAATCTCATAATTATCACCTACCTGTTGCAGTGTTTACAATCTTCTGCAATCACTCTACTTCACTGTGTTCCCTCCAATCAGTATTATTGAGGAGGACTACCAACCACCAATAATTCACATTGATATTCATGAAAATCATTGGGACTTTTTAAATGGTGCTTGATTTTTATGCAGGTGTATTTTATTTAGGCTCATATACTGCACCCACAGAGTTCAGTTATGAAGGTTGTGTGTGTTTTTTTATTAAATGCTTATTTTGCGATCTACATTGCTGTCCTCAATGTATTCTTAGCTGTATAGCTTTTTCCATTTAGGAAATTATTTCTAGTGTTATCCACGCGCCGAAGTATCTCACAGGTTCAGTACATGAGAAGCTCCCACAGTGTGCCGGCACCATCACACGCAAACATGCCCAGGATTGGGTGGCTACTACACCACTGACACTGACTCACACCCACGCAGAGTTATTTGGGGATTGTGTAGTATTTGTGTACAATGTGTAGTGATTCTCTGATGAGGATCACAAGGTGCCTGTTTAATAAGTGTATAGTAAACTACTTATGTCACCCATACTGTGTCTGTATTCTTCCTGCAGCCTGACCGTAGACCACGTGTGACCCAGCAAGTAAAAGACAGGGACTCGGGCCCCAGCTGAAGCTATAGTCATAAGACTGAAAGCCAAAAGTAGTATATAACACTTAGTAGTAATATATAGCACTTAGGACTCTAGTAAAGTAGGATCCCCAGTTCTATTCCCTCCTCTCTTTTCTCTCCCTCCCCACTTACTATCCTCCTCCCCCCTCTCTTTCCCCCTCAAGCCTCTCTCTCCTGCCCTCTCACTCTCCTCCTCCATCATTTTCCCCCTCCCCTCTCTCTCCTCCCCCTCTCTCTTCCCATTCCCACTTTCTCCACCTCCCTCTCTATCCCTTCCCCGTCTCTCGCTCTCTCTCCCCCCTCTCTCTCTTTCTCTATCTCCCTGCCCCTTCGCTCTCTTTCTCCCTGCCAGCCCCTCTCTCTCTCTTCCTGCCCCCCTCTCTTCCCCCCCTCTCCCCTGACCCTCTCTCCCTTCCCCCCTAATTATTCAAACTTTCAAAAAGTAAACTACCCAAAATACATAAGACTTCGCCTATTGTTTTTTTTCTCAGTGGTACAGAGTGATGTGAAATAGCTCAATTAAGATGTACGTAAGGGGAAAGAACAATAATGACCATATAACACTTAAAACTTAAGTATATCCAGAGAAAATAGAAATTAACTAATTTTTACACAAAAAGCGAGTGATTATGTTGATTACATGTTTTTACAAATAACTTTTTTTACCGACTTTGTGGGACTGCCCTCTCTAAAAAAAAACTAATTTTGAGTGATTTTAAACTGCTCTTATTTTTCTATATGTTTGTTGGAAGTGCAGTAGCTATTAGCTATACGGGACATATT
This sequence comes from Ascaphus truei, assembly GCF_040206685.1. Lineage (NCBI taxonomy): Eukaryota > Metazoa > Chordata > Amphibia > Anura > Ascaphidae > Ascaphus > Ascaphus truei. The sequence goes on along the minus strand of NC_134490.1, from coordinate 7,477,428 downwards.
CACGTCAAATCTTCTTTAAACCTTGGAGCATTTGTGTGAGTACAGTATGGGAACTTGAATTCTAACTGTATTTGTAACTCATTTCATTATGAATCGCTGTAAGGCACGAGTGATACTGATATAACTTAAGGTCACTCGAAAGTTCCCGTGCTCCAGATGGCAACGGTTTTACATAACACACTGTGTAAACTTTTTACAGTTTATAATACTGCAACCATAAAAATAATTAATTCAACATCTGTGCCCAAATCATTCTGTCACAGGCAAGTGCAATTTATTTTTCAGCATCAAGAAGCAATGTAGTTATCTCTTTGCTTTCCTTTTAATGAACCTTTTTATCTTCCCAGGTACAGTGAGCATTCTTTGTTACAATCTTGAGAAATAGAGAAGCAGCAATCATCTAATGGAGTATCCAGGAGCCCAAGAGTTTAATCAATAGTGTTACATGACATATGTTTGTGTGTAAATGCAGTAGGAGGAGTAACATATTCCTTCCAATGAAAGACATCAAATGTACAGTGTGTTTATACTGGAAACCCAATGTGTATGTATAGGAATATTCAATCATGTAGGGGTATTATCAATCTTTCTCCTAATGTCTTAGCTCTTAATGGTTTAACCATTTACAGGCTTATGGTTAACGTTCTGTGTACCCAATGGTTGCAATACACAACAATGGAACTCTTCTCAGAAAATTCCACTCCTACAGCCAAATCAACATTATTATGATGTTTACCAAAAGGGTATCAAGCTCTTGCAATATACATGGAAAATAACATGTGGGGGTTACCTGTAAATGATCATTTTTTTAGCTGTGGCCTCACTGCACCTAGCATCCTGAGAGGATATCCACGATCCAAAAGCCCTTGACAAAATATTTAAGGCATAAAATAGTCCTCCATTGTGTGATGCTTCTGATAAACTCTATATTTCACATACTAATGCTTGTCATTTCCAGTATTGTGCACGGGGGTGGTTCTACCTTTTTGGGGGCCCAGAGCAACATAGTCGGGGGGAGGGGAGGTCTTTCATTTGCCTTTTGTCATTTTTAGGGATAATGACAAAACGTGTAATGTTGTTTGCTGTTCCCAAACAAACAGCCCCTGTGCATTCTAGGAAATACTTTGTTACTTTGCAACTTCCCTTGTAGAATTGAAAAGCCTGTGACAAAGTGGGACATGAACTATAACCCATCTCCACCAGGCAATTACCAAATCGCCCGGACTTGTGCCACAGGAGTCTGATAGTGGCTTCTATCTTAGTCCATTTGCAGTTGTACAAATTAACCAGAGAGACCTGCAATGCATTTCTCTGTGACTAGAGATGTGTGATTAATAAATTATGTGTAATCCTCCTTGCCCGGCTCTAAAGGAGATTACATCAGATTGACTATGTACATTGCATTGCTCAGTCTTGCATACCTGTTCAGGTGCTAAGTAGGTGCAGGCTGGGCATGAATAAGCATACAGTATGTATGTATGTCTTTATTTATATAGCACCATTAGTGTACATAGCGCTTCACAGTAGTAATACACTTGACAATCATATAAATAACAAATAATACAAATAACAGATCATGAGAATAAGTGCTTCAGACATAAAAGTAACATTTAGGAAGAGGCGTTCCTGCTCCGAAGAGCTTACAATCTAATTGGTTGGTAGGAAGAACATACAGAGACAGTAGGAGGGCATTCAGGTAAGTGCGTCTGCAGGGGGCCAAGCTTTATGTATCATGTGTAAAGTATTAGCCACGGTGCTACTCATATGCTTCTTTAAGCAAGTGTGTCTTAAGGTGAGTCTTTAAGGTAGATAGAAAGGGTGCTAGTCGTGTATTGAGGGGAAGGGCATTCCAGAGGTGTGGAGCAGTCAGTGAGAAAGGTTTAAGGTGTTAGAGGGCTTTATATACAAAAGGGGTAGAGAGAAGACATCCTTGAGCAGAAAGCAGGAGTCGGGATGGTGCACAGCGAGAAATTAGGGCTGAGATGTATGGAGGGGCAGAAGAGTGTAAACCTTTAAAAGTAAGGAGGAGAATTGAGTGCGAGATGCGGGTTTTGATAGGAAGCCTGGAGAGTGATTTCAGCAGGGGAGACGCTGAGATAGATTTAGGAAAGTGTAGAGTGATTCTGGCGGCAGCATTGAGGATAGATTGTAGGGGAGACAGGTGAGAGGCAGGGAGGCCAGACAGCAGGAGGTTACAGTAATCAAGACGGGAGAGAATGAGGGCCTGTGTCAGAGTTTTAGCAGTCGAGCAACAGAGGAAAGGGCGTATCTTTGTAATATTGCGGAGGAAAAAGCGACAGGTTTTAGATACGTATTAAATGTGAGAGGAGAATATGAGAGAGGAGTAGAGTGTGACCCCTAGGCATCGTGCTTGGGCTCTGGGTGAATGATAGTACTTCCAACAGTAATGTGGAAGGATGTTGTAGGACCAGGTTTGGGAGGAAGTATGAGGAGCTCTGTTTTTGCCATATTAAGTTTAAGTTGGCGGAGGGCCATTCAGGATGATATTGCAGAGAGACATTCAGAAACTTTGGTCTGTACAGCAGTTGTAAGGTCAGGGGTTGAAAAGTATATTTGTGTGTCATCAGCATAGAGGTGATATTTAAACCCAAGAGATTTGATTAGGTCACCTAGAGAAAGTGTGTACAGAAAAAAGAGAAAAGGTCCCAGGACAGAGCCCTGGGGTACCCTCACAGAGAGATCGATAGAGGAGGAGGAGGTGTTAGCAGAAAAGACACTGAAAGTATGATGGGAGAGGTAAGAGGAGATCCAGGATAGAGCTTTGTTACAAATACCAAGAGTATGGAACATGTGAAGGAGAAGAGGGTGGTCCACGGTATTAAATGCTGCAGAGAGGTCGAGTAATATGAGCAGAGTATAATTACCTCTGTCTTTGGCAGCATGGAGGTCATTAGTTATTTTAGTGAGGGCTGTTTCAGTGGAGTAAGCAATGCGGGTGCCAGATTGTAGAGGGTCTAGGAGAGAATAGATTTTGAGAAAATGGAGCAAGCGAGAGAATACAAGACATTCAAGGAGTTTAGAGGTGTAAGGGGGTCTCTCCCAGTTTCCCTGATGTCCCTTTGCCCCCTGTCTTACCCCTGTGGCCATGGGGGAAGGGGACAGTGACTTCTCCCGGTGGGCGCCGCCATTTTGGTTGTGGCGCGAGGTTCGCGCAATGCGCAGAGGTTGGCAAGGGTAGGGGTGGCCATTAGAAGTGTGCAGCAGCTCTGGGAAGTTGCGCAGGCACAGTTAAGCATAGCGGCGGCCATTACAGCTTCGCACAGGCGCAGGAGAGATCGCGCACGCGGTTCCCATGGGAAAGAGGTCCTGAGTGGACTTCATCTCCCAGCAGCCTCTGGGGAATGCCCTATGATCCCTGTCACCTGCAGCCAGCCAGCCACTGAGACTGCAGATTCTCTGCAGCAGGGAATTGGTTACATTGTTGTGTGCAGTATCAGGAAGCAGACTGTGAAGGACATGAGGCAGTCAGACTGAGGATACAGAGGGGAAAGAAGGGGGGCAGAGAGCTGCGAGCTTCTGCCCTAGGCCATAAATCCCCAGGCTAGAGCTGAGGCTCTGACTCCCCACTAGTGAGGGTGGGTGGTCACGGGGACAGGCCCTAGGATATTAAACATTAGAAAAGGAGCTCTGCGTGTAGGGAGGCAAGTAGCCCCTACACTAGGCCCTATACCCCAGGCCCAGTTATGCCCTGAGTCATTGAAAGTTTGGAGCTGCTACAGGGACATGCCCTAGATAGGGAACGGATCCCCTCAGCAGTCAGGTGTGTTATAAGATAGTCAGGGACATAGCTGTGTGCACGTGGCCTGGCAAGTTTGGTCTGGGAACAAACCTCTTCAGGAAAAAGACAGTCTTCACGGTGGGAGCGTCTGGCGGGACATCACCCCACGCGGAGGCAGGTTTCATCACAGGATCAGCGGATCCTTTGTGAAGATTCATCATACCGAGTGTGGACACACTCGGCAGGTACAGTCACCAAGTGCACCACCATTACCGGTACCACACAGGCACTGATCACGACTAAGGTTGCATAAGTCTTGGGGCACTTGGGACTCAGGGAATAAGGTGTGGGGTACAAGGCCCTGCGAGGTGTGTGGCTAGTTGTGTCTTTAGTGGGTAAAGTGATAAGATATTATCATAGAGTTATAAGTCAGTACATTAGAGCGTTAAGAGATATGTTATGTTCAGTAAAGCCCTTTGCTATTTCACATCCAGTGTATGTGTTCATTTGTATGTGTCCTGCGAGAAACAACTCCCGCTCTGCTAGGAGCCATAGCAGGTGGAGGCGTTGCACCATATAGTAGTATAAGAGTAATTCACCCCAGGTTCCCCGTGGCGGAAGCTCAGCCCTCCTGGTTGCCAAACAGGTATAGCACCACACTGATAAGTAGTCAGATACACCTACCCACCTCAATCTCACTTAGGGTGGGTGTAAGAGGGCTACAGAGACAAAAGGCATGAGGGAGAAAGGTTGATAGTTAGAAAGACAGGTAGGGTCAAGCTTGCTGTTTTTGAGTAATGGTATAACTGTTGTATGTTTGAAGGAGGAGGGAAAGGTACCAGAGTAGAGAGAGGAGTTAAAAATGTGTGTGAGCCTGGGGATTATTATAGGAGCAAGAGGTTTTAGAAAATGGGAGGGAATTGGGTCAAGAGGGCAAGTGGTAGAGGGAGAAGAGGAGATCAACAGTGACACATCCTCCTCTGAGACAGCGTAAAAAGAGTCAAGGAAGGCAGGAGGAGAGTTAGGAAGAGGTGTAGGATGGGAGGAGGAAACAGAGGGGATGCTCTGACGTATGGATTACATCATTTCCTTAAAATAGTCAACAAGGTCTTGAGGTGAGATGGAGGAAGAAGAGGCAACTGAGGGTTGTATGAGAAGAGAGTCAAAGACAGAGAAGAGTTGGTATTAGTTAGACTTGTGCGTGTTGATTAGTGAAGAAAAGTATGAGAGAGGGCAGAGTTGAAACAGGATAGCATAAATTTGTAGTGAAGGGAAGTCTGCGAGATTTCCTCCAGAGGTGTTCAGAGGAACGACTGGAGGAATGTAGCATGTGCGCGTGGGAATTTAGCCAGAGTCTGGGGTTAGAAGGGCGAGGACGGCAGAGAGAAAGCGGGGCATGTAGATCAAGAGAGGAGGATAAGGCAGAGTTGTAGTTCCTGACCAGGTTCTCAGGGTCTGTAGCAAAACTGAGAGAGGAGAGGGAGTAACGAAAAGTGTAATCAAAGGCTGGTAGGTTAACAGAGCGCAGGTTTCTCTAGAAATTATGGATAGATGGAGGTGGAGATGTGGAGAAGCGAAAGAGACTGAGATGAGGTGATGGTCAGGGAGAGGAAAGGGGGAAATTGAGAAATCAGAGAGAGAAAAGTTTTTAGTGAAAACCAGGTCTAGGTAGTTGCCATCCTTGTGGGTGCTGGCTGCAGTCCACTGTTGAAAGCCAAAACAAGAGGTTAGAGAGAGTGTAACAGGGGAGTAATCCCTGTTCAAGGAATGTGCCTTTAATCTAGCAGTGTGGTGGTTAACTGCTGGTAGTCAATTAATAAACACCACCTGCCTGATCTAGATTGCTTACAAAAGCCTGTCTGTTGAGACAGGAAGTGACTCCTTAGCACTGAATGAGAGCTGAACTTTGGAGACAGAGCAGTGTTCTTGAGTCTCCCAGGAGAGACTGACCAAGAGAACACATATCTCTGGAGCTGACCGGTCTTGAGCTCTGCACAGCATAGCTGATTGCAAGACACCAAATAAGACTTCTAAAAAGCAAACAAAAGAAAAATTTGTGTGCCTGGTGATCTGTTCCTGAAACCACTCACCGTAAAATGGATTGTTAAATAAATCCAAGTGTAATTAAAAAAAAAACAAAAAAAAAAAAAAAAAAAGGGGGGGGGGGAAAAAAAAAAAAATTTTAAAAATAAAAATTGAATGGAAACGAAAATCCACCTTGATAATGTGAGTAGTTAAATCCTATGAATACATATACTTTTATACCATTAATAGGTTATGTGACATGAACCATTAGGAGTGAGAGGGGTTAATTGTGGTTATAGCACAAAAAATGGCAGACGGAACCAAAATGATCCAAACACATAAGCAGCTTCCAATGCAAGGTACCCAAACCTTGCTGAATAAGGACAATAAAGAAAACAACCAGGGAAGCGCTATATTAGTTGGGATCAGGCTCAGCAGCCAATTTTATGTATAAACCACATTTAAAACAATAGCATAAAATAGCATGAATGAATACACAAAAATATAATATATAAAATGAGTAACACAAGTCTCTGCCAGTTGGAGATTGTCCAGGTGATGTAAGTGCAAGTTAATGCCCCTGTCTGATGTGACAGACTCGGGCAAGAGTGACCTTTGAGAGGTATATATCCAGAGTGGTAGCTGGGATGGAAAGCGCTACCAACTGTGCAGGTAATGAAGTGTGTAGAAATGGGAAGGTGCCGTAGGCATCAAATATGGAAAAAGCTCACCCAGACTTCAAACTCTTTGCGCTGGTGGCTCCTTTTGTTTCCTCCTTCACAGCCTCGCTGCAGAAACTCCGCTGCACAGCTCTCCTGGGCTTGCACACCAGGGATGGAACTACTCACAGGGCGCCGGGTTTCCGGCCGGACGTGACGCACCAACCCTTCCCGGCTGTGCCTGGAGCTGCCGCAGCACACAGGGGCTGAGAGCCGAATTTCACACACCTCACACAGCTTCAAAGTTCCACAGCCTCCGCAGTACACTCTCCAAGGGACTCCACGTTAGACCACCAGGACTGGGGCAATGAGACAGGGATGCACAAGAGCTGCAACCCCTCTAGACTCCTCCTCCTACGCGTTTCAGCACGTGACGTGCTTTCATCAGGGATACCATGGGGGTGTTTAGAGTGGACTATAAATACCCATCTAGACAGCGGTCATCAATTAGCCTAATTGGCTAACTACACAGTCTCACTGAGGAGCTGGACATTGCTAAAGAAATTATTGGTAATCTTGATACAGATCTCAAAGTCTCTCAGAAGGAGCTTCAGACCCTCAACCTAGAGAAGGAAGTCTCACGCCAGGAGATTGTCATTCTCAAAGCAGATGTGCGTAAATGGAAGGAGGACTGCAAAGAAGCCCTGAAGAATACAGAGACTGAAAAAGGAGAAAATTCAAGATTAAAAAGAGAAAATTTAAAACTGAAAGAAGAAAATTTTCAGTTGACAGAAGAAGTCAAGGAAAAGTTTGAAGCAGAGCACCGACTGCAGAACCAACTGCAAGGTCTGCGTATGCACCTCAAGAAGGCAGAGGAGAAGCAGCGAACTCTGCAGGATGACAATCTGCAGGCTGTTAAAGAAATTCAAGTGCTGCAGGAACGTCTGATGACCCAGTATGTCCCTGCAAAGCAGCATGAGAAACTGAAGGCTACCCTGAGCATCACCAAAGCAACGCTAAAAGCCAAGCTTAGAACCCAGGTCACGCGGCACAAAAGGGAGCACAAGAAGGTCCAGAAACTGAAACAAGTAACTGTGGCCCAAGCAAAGAAGTTCATAGTGCTTCACAATGCAATAAAAATGTGGAGGCAAGCTCAGAGAAAGCAAAGCATGCAGATTAATTCCCTGAGAAGAGACTTGCAAGACGCACTCAAAAAACAGGGATCTCTCGTGGATGAGATTACAGTCCTACAAGGACAAGTATTGACCCTGACTAAGCGTCAGTATCCCACAGCTTCAAAAACCCATGAGGACAAGGGTACAGTGAGAGCTGGGAATACCGCTCATCTGAAAGACAAGGTTGCAAAATTTGAACCACCTGAATAAGCACTAGCAAAACCTTGAGCCACCCAGCAGGCAACAAAAGAAGGTACACGTGCTGAATTAAAACCAGAAGAATCCTTAGCTGATGAAGCTGAAAAGATGGGACATTCTCTGGAAGTGGGTGTGGAATTGCAACTTAATCTAAAAGGGGCTGAACTAGCAACCCCATTGAGTGGGAAAAGGGCAGAGCGTCAGCTTCAAGAGCGGAAAACTCAAAGGGCTGTTTTTAAGCGCTCTGCAACTGCTGCCATACAGTATGCCTACAATAAGACGAGCACCCGACGCGAGGGAAATCTCATGACCGCGCACGTAGAAAAAAAGACTATACTTGGAGAAAGTCCTCCTTGAGCGACTGAGGGGTGCTGATCTCAAACACCTTCAGGAGGAGACACGAATAAACTGGAGAAAGGGCTCCAATCCCAACAGGACTGAGGGTTCTATTCCTCCATCCACTCTCATTCAAGTCACAGAGATATCTAGAATGAGAGTGGAAGGATGGGCTTTGGCCGTGGCAAGCCCAAACTTCCCACAAACAGGGGAAGTATGTAACAGGGGAGTAATCCCTGTTCAAGTAATGTGCCTTTAATCTAGCAGTGTGGTGGTTAACTGCTGGTAGTCAATTAATAAACACCACGTACCTGATCTAGATTGCTTACAAAAGCCTGTCTGTTGAAACAGGAAGTGACTCCTTAGCTCTGAATGAGAGCTGAACTTTGGAGACAGAGCAGTGTTCTTGAGTCTCCCAGGAGAGACTGACCAAGAGAACACATATCTCTGGAGCTGACCGGTATTGAGCTCTGCACAGCATAGCTGATTGCAAGACACCAAATAAGACTTCTAAACCTGGATGCTGATATTTTCTGTGCACGCACGGGTGCGGTTCCAGGAGAGCAGAGAAGCTTACTCTACAGCAGCTAACAGATAAGACTTTCATTATTAAGAGACTGCTTATATCTGCTTATTTCATGCTATATGTTTTGGGGCTGCGAGACATGCTTGACTTAGGGAGTTGTGAATTAATTGCATGGTATTTTCACTAGAGATACTCCCACGTGAATAGAAGCTTTGTCCCCCTCCCCTGTGTTTGGATGACTTCCTGATGAAAAGGAAAAGGCACAATAAAGCCTTATTATAATTTCACCTTATAAAGTCTCCAATTGTGTACCTCTGTGAACGTCCGTCTACAGAGAGAAAGCGGGAAGCCCAATGGAGAGAGGGGTCATCGAGGTGGCAGTTGAAGTCGCCAAGGAGAAGAACAGGAGAGTCTGAGGAGAGAAATAAATAGTCACACTAAGGCCTCGGACATGGTGCCGCAGACTGTATGGACGCGTCCGCACACTGAGCAGACAGACTGCCTTAAGGCAGTGTTTGCGTCCATGCAGCGTGCAGGCGCATGTGCGCGGAAGCAGGAGGGGAGTGCGTTGCGTGAGAAATCAGTAAAACTGATTCCTCAGCACGACAGACAGGTCACGTGAGTGGTTCACCCAATGAGGGTGGACCAGCTCTGTGACGTCACTGGCAACGCCCCCAGGACCGCCCCCATGGCCCGTCCACCATGGCCAGGGATAGCAACCGCTTTCCCTCAGCCGCCGTACACCTCCACATGGGAGAAGGCACTGTGGCCTCAGCCTAAGGAGGGGTAATACCAGAGAAAGCCCACCCAGTTAACCCATTAAGGCAGTTAACCCCTTAAATAATTACTAGTCCCCGTGGGGGGTGGGTGCGGGTTCACAGGTATCTCTCCAAGTGTATAGAGGCGTCTCAGTATCTTTCTCTCTATCTTTTATTTGTTTTTAACCATCCCACTATTTCACTATGCATCTCCCTCTCCCCCCTGGCTTATAAAACTCTTCCCTCGTTCCCCTGTTCTTTATCATCTTTACTGCTCCCCTCCTTTTTGACTGAGGAAAACTAATGTGTGGATCAGTACCCGCTTGACCCAAGGGAGAGAGCACAACTCTTGAAAACGTGCTACAAAAAGAAAGTTTTTCCTTTGTCAAACCTCTTAGAAAATGTATGAGACTAAGCATACTGCAGCACCGGTAACTATGTAACAGGATACCAGCCTCTGTCTAACGGGGATGTTGTACACTATAGAAATAATTGGTATATACAATGCAGAGGCATAACACAATGTTCCATTTATAATTCATTTTTGATTGACACAAGGCAACAATTAATTGATTTCTCTGTTTTGTACTCGGCATGCTGCTGGGATCTCATTAATTCTCTTTTGATTGTGATCTTTAAAAAAAAAAAAAAACAAATAGAGGTGCTGTATTCTTGAAATAATAAAATGGCCTTGGTTTGTGCCTGGCATAAGAGTACGATGTGTTTAAATGATGATATTAACTCATTCACTGTCGTTGAGTACTGCTTAGCTTTGTTCTGCTTATGATGCAGGATGCAGATGGAAAACAAGCTACATTCTAGCATGCCATTCACTATCTTTTTGGAAGGTCACACTGACTTAGGCAGCCATGTGACACATTTAGAGAAGCCAGCAGCATTATTTTAATTGAATGATGAGAGTTGGAAATCTCTGGGGAATTTGCTCATCGGATCAGTCTCCATGACAAAATGTCATATCGCCGTTCACATTCCATTTTGTAGTAAACCTAAAAGGAAATTATTAAAACAACAGTATCATAAAATGAGACTTGTGAGCTCTTGAAACTCACTTCACTTACTATCTCTAGGAAAAACACTAATGGCTGTCCATTGAATGTTCACAGTGCCTGAACAGCTCATTATTATATAGCAAATTGTTGGGTAAAAGTATCCTTTATCGACTGAGAGTTGATTAAGAAAATGAAAATCAGTCCAGAGCTGGCCAGGGCAGGGAAGGTGGATTTAAAAGCAGGCCACACTCTTTCTAAAATATAGCCTACAATTGTTTTAATACCGGTTAAGAGCGCATAGCACAATTAGAACAACACAGCATTATATCTAAAGTAATTAGTTTGGCATATTGTATACAGGTGTCACGAGTCAGCCATCTTGGATTTGTGATGTCGTTTATGATACTGGGAACCTGAATCGGACGGATAATATTGCTATTTATTGTGCCATGTTTTTAGATCCAAAGTTCCTTGGATCTCCTGAAACAGCATTTGAAGAGCCAGCTGGGAATCCTTTCTATTCCTGTTTTGTTCTGTCCCTGCGGCGGCTGCCAATCTTCATAAACATTATAAAGAAACGTATCCCAATTCGTGCAAAAAATGCTGGTGAGGAATGAAATGGTTTAAAGCATCATGACATGCTCTATGGCCAGTTAGAATAGATTCCTCCAGAATATAGTATTCAACCAGGTAGGATTTTGATATTCGAATACTACTATGGAGCCTAAAGAAGTAAAATCTGATCAGAAAAAGCAATATTCAAACATACGTTCCAACTTAAAGCAGCATTACCTCCCAAATCCTATATGTTAAAAAAAAAACAGTTGTTAGTATTAGATTATACTTACTGCATTCCCCCCCCCCCCCAACCCACTCTTTATGCCCTTATTAATGAGCGACCTTGAGTTGCTAAAGCAACTATTTAGGTAGCCATTGCACTTCCTCTTTTAAAATAGGCAGCCATATTGTGTGCCCTGGGGAAGCAGGATCTTTGCAGATCAATCACGGGAGAACAGATCGATCGGTAGCTTAGATAATTACATTGTTCTAAAGATAAGGAACTGCTGCATTTCATAAAAGACTGGCAAGATCCAAAGCCACTTCAAACTGAGGATTAGCTCAGGAAGGGGAGGACACTTTTCACCCACTCAAATAGCTTTATTAGGCCGGTCAGTGGTCAAGCCCAGAAACAACTCTAAGAATTGCATAGAAGATCAACCAACATGTTGTTCTTCAACCAGCTCTACTGCCACACAAGCTAGCCTTATCATGGAGCCAAATAACGGACCTCTGTCCAGTCTGCAAGGTAGAGATCGGACTTTGCTTATCTTTCACACTACTCCCAAGGGAAGAATATCTGTTTGGCATCCTGAGTCGTTGGGATTCAGGGCAAATTGTTGCTCTTTTCTGTTGATTCCTGAGTGATTTAAGTATAGCTGGAGTTCCTGTCCAGTCCTCCCAATGTCAGGGTCAAAGGGTTCACAATAGGAACTCCAGTGTGAGTACGTACCACCAAAAGCCATTCACATTGTGTGCACTGTTTAACAGTATTGGTCACAGAGTTGCTGTGGGGCAGGTCTGTGCCAGATCAGGTAAACACAGCATGTGAAGCTGGGACCAATCTTAGAGTTTATAGATGAGATGAAAGATGCAGATTCAAGGGAGCCAAAGTTTCCAAATGTCCAGTTCAAAGTCTAGAAAATAGTATTAAAGCCACAGGGTACACCTCAACCAGCAGAATTTTAAGTTACGATTCTTAGGATCAAGGCCAATATTGACCTCATTCGATAGCTTCTGATTTGCCCTACAAATGTCCTACAATGTATTCAGTCAATTGTATGTAGAGATAGGAGAATCCGCTCAAATCTGTTTCAGGGATTTTCTCGTGTTTTAACCTCAAAATCTGCTTTGCCATGTAAAATCCGCAAACTGATTTGGTCGATTTAAATCCACGCGGATTAATTCAAAAACGCCATTGGATACGACTCGTGGACGGATTTGTAGAATCCAATCCACAGATTCAGCGATCCGTTGGCGGATTCTTAAGAACGGTTTGCTGCATCCGTGGATTGGATTCTATAAATCCATTCCCCGGGTTGCAGAATCCGCAGGGTGTATTGGTAATAATTATTTTAAAATCTGCAAAAACGCTAATCGCCCTTTTTGAGATTGATCCGCTGAAATCCGCGGTCCAACCGGCCGATCCACTACGGATCCAAATCTGTCCCCAAAATGTGCTCATCTCTAATTGTATTTTACCAACAAAGATAACAGAAGATGAAACACTGGGTGAATAAATAGCTTTAAAAGACGGCAGCTGTTTGTAGCTTCACCTCCCGGGAGTCTGAGATGTGTTACTAATCCCATTTAAAGTATTTCCGCTTCTTCTGAAGTTTCAAAAACATTGACTTTTTCCTGCCATCAAAAACATGAAGGATAGAGGGAGGGAGTGGACAGGTGTGTTCTGCGCCAGGAGAAGACCAGGTTACAGGGAGAAGCAACAAATGTCTATGTAGTCTTCATCTTTTCAGATGACTGGCTCAAAGCACATAGTCCCAGTACTCTAATCTCATGGGATGAAGATGTTGCTCAACAATATAATACTGTCATTATGATAAAGATTGCTTAAGATAAGGGGATACATCAGCCTGTTGTCCAATATATACCTGTTTTGAAATACACGTTGGAGCATTACTTCCTGTTTTTTAGCTTTCCAGCATTATAAGTGACATCCCAAAGTAGGTCCAAGTCTTGAGGATAATATAAGAATCTCTTACTTGCTGTACTTTTAAATTCATTTTGAACTCTACAAGTCATTTGTTAAGTATTGTTCAGAGCATATATCAGCTAAGCCAGGGGTAGCCAACTCCAGTCCTCAAGGGCCACCAGCGGGTCAAGTTTTAAAGATATCCCTGCTTCTGAACAGATGGCTCAATCAGTCTCTGCTTTAGCACAGGTGGCGCAATCAGTGGCTCATTCTTCGACAGTCACTGATTGAGTCCCCTGTGCTGAAGCAGGGATATCTGTAAAACCTGACATGTTGGTGGTCCTTGAAGGCTGGTGTTGGGTACGCCATCAAGATGTTGCAGGCACGTTTTATGCAAAATACTTTTCCCATCCCCCTGTGCACAGGCCCCTGAACCCAGCTCACTGCCAGTAGAACGTTGTAATCCTTGTTTACAACAATGAGGTCAACTATATGACTTTCTCATGTAATGTCCTAATCCTAATAGGTCAGGAAACACCACAGCGCTGATGATGCTGGAGAGGATTATCGGAAGCGGTTGGATTAAGTTACAGCTTTAAAGCCCAGATGGACAGATTGCTGGAACGTTCCCATTAGGTGAGAGTAAAGCAATCTCGTCAATTTCATTAAACGGCGTCCTTCCTTAGAAAATCATGTTGGGCAATGCTTGGAAAGCACCACTTCCAGATTCAAATTTAAATAGCCCTAGCCATTTGCATAATGTTCCAGCCATCTATTAGAGCACTGATGGCTATTATCATCTCTGTATAAGGGAGAAGACCTGTGATTCTTCCTTTCAGTGACTCGATTTTCAGTTTATTAACTTTAATAAATGATAACACAATTAGCCATATTTACTAAGCTCAACAAAGTATCCGGCCGTTCTTCCTTCTCTTACCGTGCACCCCAAAACTGGAACAACCTACCAGAGACTCTCACATCCACCACCAGTTTAAGTTCTTTCAAATCTAAGGCTGTCTCACATTTTAATCTGGTCTGTAACTGTTTCATACACCCATAATATATATTTTCTTTAACTATGCATGCAATGTCTTGTATATAATGTATACCATGTTCACTTATGTAACTGTATTTGTAACCATGTATTATTTGTCTTAACTCTGTGCCCAGGACATACTTGAAAACGAGAAGTAACTCTCAATGTATTACTTCCTGGTAAAATATTTTATAAATAAATAAATAAATTTCATAACAAGACACCTTCCAGCATGGGTATTCTTTTCCTACACCGGATAATGTTTTGCGGAAGAGCACAGCTATGCTAAGGAGGCTCTCGGCTGCTATGTAGGGTCATCAGGTGTCCAGTATTGATCCGAACTGTCCTGTATTTGGACACTCTGTCCAGTAAAACATTAGAGGTAATAGTGGACATGTATGTATCCGGTATTACCTCTCTGGACATAGTGACCTGACGGCTTGGGATTTCCCCAAGCAGGGAGAGAGTAGGGCTGCTGCTAGGGGTCTGGGCAACTTCCTCCATCCTGATTGGTTGCTGCTGGGTAATGCAGCCAATCAGGAGGAAGTGTCGGGAGCCTGGGAGTTGGGCCAAGGGGAGGAGGAAACAGCATGGAGCGTAGAGAGGTGAAAGGGGTGTGTGTATCTGTCTCGAGCACGTCGCACCTTTCACCATTGTGTCCAGTATTTTTGGAGAAACCGCCTGGCACCCTATACATGGGTGCAGTATGGACACCATTCAAACAGGAAGAACTGCAAATATTGCATTAAAAATGTTGTATCATCTTCCCTGCAAGATTAGCCTATAATGCATTGTTCTGCATTTGTGAGAATGGGAGAGAGGGAGAAAACAGAGTTTCTAAACCTAGACTTGCATAATTCCAGTGTTAGCTTTTTTTTTCTTCCTTTAGGTTTGTCATTTCCCAACAGCAGCAATTTCCCCCCGTCAAAAGAAATCTATTTATAGTGTAGTGCAGAGAACTATAAGGAAACCCTTTGTGAATGTGTCTAGCTAAATAATATCGTGCCTGCCGAGATCAAATAGAATTCACAAGGAAAATAAAAGCCGTAGTTTGTAAACCATCCTGTGTCCCTGCTTCTCTCGTATTACTGTGTTTATATTGCTGTTCATGACAGTTCTTAGCTTGTCATGTAAGCTGTTGTGAGGGATTAAGTAATTAGGGAGTATTATTGAATGCATTTGAGGCGCTGGGTCATTGAAAAAGAGAGGGAGGGAGATAGAAACAGAGAGGGAGTGAGAGAGATATAAAAATCTATCCCTTACTCACAGCCTGGGAGCTGTAAGGGACAGATCCTCGCTAAAGACGTTTCTTGTTCTCAGATCTCCTGAGTTTGATATTTACGGCAGCAATGGGTGAGTAAAGATTGTGGAGTGATGAATAGATAGCAGTAACTCAAATCAGCAAAGAGACTGTCAAGGGAGATATGATGGACTTACAGTATTTTGGATGTAGCTTGGGAAAACAAGGTTGCAGAAGGGCCATATTTATCTTAAACCTTCCAGTACCAAAAAGGGTCTGCGGCACATTGCCCGGCGGTGGATTGTACCCCTCTGTGGCAATAGAGGTGCTGTCTTTGCATTGTGCATTTCTGACAAGCCAATGGTGGATATGTTGTAGGTTAACAGCTGCAGTGCTGGACCAACATTCCAAAGGATTGTTATTGTACCATACAGGCTTCTGTGAAAATAAAAAGAGATCGATGGAGTTTTCAGTGTCTCCATCAAGGTGTTTAGCCCTTGGAGGGCCAGGGGCCTCTCTGACACTTAATGGGTTAATTTAAAGGATGCATTAAATGGCAGATATACATAGTAATAATATAATGTAAATTGTCCAAAGAAAGTTGATTTCTAGAATTTTAATATTGCTGCTTATTTAACAATGTTCATATATATATACTGTATACACACACACACACACACACACACATATATATATATATACTGTACATATATATATACTGTATATATATATATATATATATATATATATATATATATATATATATATATTATACACACACAAATGTGTCTGTGTTGTGTGGTAATGCTGACCTTTTGTGTAAACAGTCTATTTTGAGGAATCCCACAGGTCAATTAAGTGGTGGAGCCCCAAGTGTTTCCCCCATATTTTGTGTTTATATTTATATACTGTATATATATATATTTATGTGTGTGTGTGTGTGTGTGCGTGTGTGTGCGTGCGTGTGTGCGTGCGTGCGTGTGTGTGTGTGTGACGTTGTACGTAGAATTTTCCTGGCTCTGCAGCATGGAGCTTACAATCTAATTGTTGTACCTGAGACACAGGGAGATAAAGTAATTTGTGTAAAGTGACAAGGATCTAACCCTCGGATTACACACTGATTCGATCCATTTTAAGGTGTAGTCTATAAATTACTGACACGGGGGTGCATTAATCCTTAAAGCGCAAAAGTGTTAACCGGGGCCTTACCCCACACAAACTCTCATTCAAGTCAATAATAGTTTTCATGCAGTAGTGTCCGATTAACACTCTCTTTGGATTGTCTATAGGCTTTTGGAATCCAGGCTTGGAGCCTCCAGGTGTATAGACACCTGGCCCTGCTGGTGTATATAGACAATGAGGCTCCACCAAAGAACTGGAACTGCAAGTCCTACATTTGGCCCTGTTGGGCTCTGTCTTCTTTGATTTACTCCCCCTCTCTCTAGCTGACCCTGTTGTGCTGTCTAAGTGCGCTCTTCAACCCACTCAAGCAGTGAAACATTTAACAGCTCCGTGTCCGAGCAGCAGACTTGCAATCTCAGCCGCTCATGGCAAAGCTGGAAAAAAAGAAAGAAAGAAGAGGGAACACATTTCACCAGTGTCTTGACCTAATTTAAGGGTCTCTCTGTCAGCCTGACAGATTTTGCACTCCATAACATGAATGTAGAGTAAATTACTGTGCAGCCTCCCACTTCCATTTCACTCTCGGCTAGTACCAGATAAACTTCTGAGAATGGCTTGCAAGAACACAGTGGGGCTTATGTATGGACAAGCATGCAGTACACTAGTGCAGGGGTTGCCAAGTCCAGTCCTGAAAGGCCACCAACAGGTCAGGTTTTCAGGATATCCAAAGTGGTATGTGTGCAGACTTCCCTCACCAGGATACAGCTGCACGCCGCTGGAGACAGCAACTGGAGGCTTTATTACTGTGAGTACTTTACCTGAGGCCAGCCCAATGAGGTAAAGGAGGGTGTTTCATGCACCTACCCCTACCTTCAGGGTGACTAGAGCCCCATTATAGGTCTGTACTAATTATCAGCATTGATTATTCCCCAGTTAGCCTCTTCTCCTTTCAACAATATATAGTTTCATGTACTTGAGCACCATATTTTCATCACCAGGTTTTCAGGATATCCCTGCTTCAGGACAGGTGGCTCAATCAGTGGCTCAGTCGAAGACTGAGCCACTGATTGAGCCGCCTGTCCTGAAGCAGGGATATCCTTAACACCTGACCTGTTGGTGGCTCCACAGGACTGGAGTTGGCAACCCCTGCACAAGAGCAAAAGAACTGCGCCATCAAACGTCCACCCCAGTGTGTTTGAGTAAATGAGAAGTCTTTTAACTGCAATATTGAGAGAGATGATATTAAGTAGAGATAGGCACAATTTGGGGGGGATTTAAATCCATAGCGGATCGGCCGGTTCCTCTGGGCCGCCGACTTCCATGGATCAATCTCAAAAAGGGCGATTCGACTTTTCCGGATTTTTTATTGACAATCCACAGATTCCACAATGGATTTTAAGGATCAAATCCGTGGACTGGATTCTTAAAAATCCACCAGCGGATTGCTGAATCCACGGATTGGATTGGTAAAATCCACCAGCGGATTGCTGAATCCACGGATTGGATTGGTAAAATCCACCAGCGGATTGCTGAATCCACGGATTGGATTGGTAAAATCCACCAGCGGATTGTAGCCAATGGCGGATTTTGATTAATCCGCACGGATTGAAGCTGCCGCCTGATATTACACCACGGAACGGATCTTGAATGGAGAGCTCGGGAAATTCTGCAAAAGGGATTTTGACAGTTTCCTCTGTAACCACCACATCCCCCCCCTCCCACCCCTCCACCCCACACACACAAAATCTTGTGCCCCCAGTTTGCACACCCCTGGGTTAGTAAATTAAACTGTAGTGATATAGAGATTGGAAAAAGTATCGAGCCAGATATACTTATGGGGAAAGTAACCTATTTAATTTGGTATGTGTGTCACATTCTAACGACAGTAATGGCACTGGCTGGTTGAGCTATGTTAATGACCCATGTGTATTCCTTTCTGAACTTAGAGAGTTGTTAGTACCTGTACAGATTCCTTTAATGGTGGAGACAGGGCGTGTGTATGGATCGTCACTACACAAAGATATAAAGTGAAAGAAATCATGTTGATCTGTCGAACACAAATTCACATGAAGCCCTCGCTGCTGGGGACCACCAAGTAATGTAAGGGGTTAATAGCCTTCATGGGTTAACCAGGTGGGATCACTCTGGTATTGCCCCTCCACATCATGGGATGGTAGATGACTATGCGGAAGGGATTGCCACTCCCTTGCAGGTCTTGTGACCAGTGATGTCACCTTAGGGAGATAGAAGGGTATGTATAGCTCCACCAAGTGTTCTACAAGTAGGTTCCTCTGAGTTCTCGGAGAGCGCCTCACTGTGAGTCCTGTAAATATGTTTACGTGTATAGCTATGTGTTTTAAGAGTGCCCTGTCACTGTTTATTGTTCTCAGTTAAGGAACATGCCCTATATAGTTAGCGCCTATATTAGTGGCCCAAGATTGTTCTCATTCGGGAAGAGGAATGAGTATGTGCTTAGCAGGAGTTCTCAGAATAGTAGCTCCGGAGAATAATTGGATCGGCTCCACCGGAAAGGTCCTAAGTAAACTCCCAATCCAATATGCACTGAGGAAGTATGCAGTGCACAGCTAGAAGATACTGATCCCAGAAATGCAGAGTGTATTCCTGACAGGTGCCCACTTGAGATGGGACATTATAGACGCTATGCTGGAGATTGCCAATCTAACCAATACTAAGGGAAACAAATATAAGTACCTCCCCAGTGTAGGATTGAGAGCTAGCAGGCAAGAAGCACAGAGTAACTTTATGATTTGTCACATTTTAATATGTCTACCGTGAAGAATATCCTTGCATGGCGAGTCTTATAAACGGATGTGAATAAAGCACTTTTTGTACTATAAAAGTTCCTTGCGCCCATCCTTATTCGATCTGCATATCCACGCTCAGCCCGCACCGACCCAGCACCCTGACCAGGTATGAGAGACTGAGAACTGCCATGTATATAGTTCAGCTCAATGTAAACTCCTTTAGAGCCGGACAAGAAGGGCTGCACACATACTGCTCGAGCTTCGGCATAAGCAGATGTGATGTGATAGCACATTTCTGAACATCAACAACTTTGCTTTAAATCCCCCCTGACCACAATAATTACCCCAAATCCCCCAATCACCACAGTACCCCAAATCCCTAACTGTTCGTACCATCACATCCCGATTACGGACTATAGATGTCAAGGACAAGTACAGGCGGTCCTCGGTTATCCGCCGGAAGCCGCACAAACCGCCAAATAGAGAAACGTCGGATTGCGAATTCAATGTTAATTCACGGTAGCCAGTGGCGAATAATCCGTTCCAACGTCTGATAATGCGTTAGGCAGAATGCATTATGACGCGTCGGATAATCCGTTCGATGGATAACGGACCGATGGATGGACCAAAAAATTACATTTTTGTTAGAGGAGGACTTCAAAACTCTTTATTAGTGATACGACCTGGCCTCCCATGGATGTCCATCCTGGCCACATTTACAACATCTGGGTGATTGTAATAATCCTTTGAATGGCCGAATCGGTTTATATGTCCTGTCCACAGTAAACATTGCAAAGAAATCTTAAACCAATTCAGGCATGTACAACAACCATCTCCTCATTGGAAACCTGGTCTGGAAAGACGTCTTTGTGTTATCAGGAAGGGGGTGGCAATCTTAGTAAAGAGTTAGACAGAAACAAAACCAAGAATGGTTTATATGTGAATTTTAATTAGCTAAATATTTTAAAATAGTATATGGGAGTCTGGGGTTTGGCGGTCTACAGTAAATCTGTTTTTCCTGTTAATTTTTCTTTTTCGCTGTTTCTCGTTCACGCCACTGAGCAAAATCCTTGCAGGAGCTGTCAGATTAAATTTGTGGTTCCACCGCTGTGAATTCTAATTAGGTTTTCTCCACTGACACTTGCACAGGCTAAATTTAGTATAGCAGAGACTTAGGACAGGAAGACCAGGACACAAGCCTTAATTGCATCTAAACAACACTTCCTTATTTTGCAACATTCATTAAAAGGGCATTCATGACTTTTGCAAGCCTCGATTCTGGGGCTCTCCCATCACCCTTTTAACTAAAAGAAATACTCACACCGTGACGTGGAAGAAAATAGGTTGCAGCTTTATTAATCAATACAAAGGTCGGGTACAGCTAGATTGCTCCACCAACCACAAAGAACCCTGGGGGATACCCCCAACTTGAACCTCTATTTGCTAAACATGGCCCAGGCCACTTGGTCCAAAACACCCACAAACTTTTAAGACCCATCTTAAATCCCACCACCTTAACAAAGCATATGAGTAGCTCTGTGGCTGATACTTTTCCTTCATACATAAAGCTAGGCCCCCTGCAGACGCACTTACCATAACACCCTCCTACTGTCTCTGTACATTCTTCCTACTTACCAATTAGATTGTAAGCTCTTGGGAGCAGGAACTCCTTTTTCTTAATGTCACTTTTATGTCTGAAGCGCTTCTTCCCACTACAATTATTTGTATTATTTGTTATGTATATGATTATGTCCCGTTTATTACTGCTGTGACGCGCTATGTACATTAATACCTGGAAGGTCACTTCAATAGTGGCCGCCTATAACACGGACTTATCACTGTTTGAGAGAAACTGCCTCTAAATCCAGCAGGGAGCTGGTTAATTGCAGTCAGGAAATTAACTAGACTCCACCTGGCCACATTAGAGCTCTAAGAAAAGCCTCCTGTTGGAAACAAGAGAGAGATTCCTGAGCTCATATTTGGCCTGACACAGGAAAGCAGAGAAGCTTGCACACACACACACTGCCTTGAGCACAAAGATGTTCTGAGATGAAGACACCCAGACACCCAGAGACCTATATTTCCTGGACACAGAGGACCCAGGAACCTGCCAGAGACTGACATGGAGGGCCACCTGCTTAAGGTACCTCCTCAGACTTTGGGGTGATAGGCTGATAATGGGAATATCCCTTCAGTCCTGCAGATAGGGTCTGGGGAAGTACATTAGCCCTTACAAAGGGATAGGGGTTTGTTATTTTGTTGCTTTTGTAAGTTTTGCCTGGATAAAGGAACCGGCTCAATAAAGCCAAGATATTATTGCACCCAAATCGGCCTCCATTATATGTAACTCTGCACACATCTCCTACACCGCCAAGCCAGATAATACCCCACCTTCCCTCATTACCACCAAATTGGAGGTCCACCACCTCCACACAAGAAGCCGACTGTGACAGGGTCCCCTCACCACAGAACACCTTCCCACCATGCTCCAACAAAGTGATCACTCAACCCAGCTGCCAACCACAGAATAGACTACCACCACCGTCACACTGTCACACCGTCACACCGTCACACCGTCACACGTCACACGGTCATACCATCACACATCACACGTCACACGTCACACGTCACACGTCACACCATCATACCGTCACACCGTCACACCGTCACACGTCAAACCGTCATACTGTCACACCCTCACACTTCTTTCCCTTTCTTTTTTTTGCTATTTTTTAACAAACAAAGTATAGAAAACATGATACTACCAATATCCCACTAATAACAAGCGGATGTGAGCCAGGGCTTATTCGTGACTAGACATAGAGGAACAAAGCGGTACTGTACGACCATCCCCTGCCCTTAACTACTCCACTGACGCTTCCTCCAGTATCCCCACCCCCTCCCCCATTAAAAACTGCACATCGGTTCCCCCTCGGTGAGCAGTCATGGGACCCCTCCCCCAAGGACTCAGATCTTTGTTAGTGGTGGTAAAAATAGAAGGTAATAAACAAGTTTTGGCTTTATCTAGGTACTTCTGTTTGGAATCAGCACCTAGTTAGTACAGGCAATGGCCAAATTGGTTTTACAAAAGTCGTGGTTAATTATTTGGGAGGAAATATTGTGGCAATGTGTTCTAATTTAATCAATTCTAGATTTATTAGACATTGGCGCAATCGCTGTTTGGACATTATTTTACATTATGTTAAATTTGTAATATAAACTCAAAAAGGAAAAGAGACCTAAAATAAATATTATTTTCTTTAAATAGAGAGAGAAACTGTGTGTAATTATGTATATTTTTTTATGTATTATTACACAGCACTTTGCAATATTTACAAACGTTACAATACAGGTAATATAATGATACCGAACCAAGATAAAATTGTAACATTGGAAGGAAGAAGTCCCTTCCTCGGAGAGCTTACAATCTAATCAGGATGTGGGCAGACTAACAGAAACAGTAGCAGTAAATTTGGAGACATTGGTTAGAGCAGGGATGGTCAACTCCAGTCGTCAAAGGCCACCAACAATCCAGGATATCCCTGCTTCAGCACAGGTGGTGCAGTCTTCGACTGAGCCACTGATTGAGCCACCTGTGCTGATGCAGGGATATACTGAAAACCTGACGTGGTGTGGCCCTTGAGGACTGGAATTGCGCACCCCTGGGTTAGAGTGTGCATATGAGCAAGTCCAAGAGTACTGGTACTCCGGTACTCTGGTACTCTGGGTTTGTAAAAAGTAGTGGTACTCCTCACCCCCTAGTACCTTTACACTTCGAACACTAAAACCGGGTGATGAGGACGCGGTGTTATAATATTTCCCAAGTCTGATTGTTGAACAAGCATCTGATTTTAGGTGCCGCTGGTGCTCCATGATTGGTAAGTCTCCCGCGGCACGCAGACCAATAGGAAGCCACGACGGATGGTGTTGCGGCTTCCTATTGGCTCCCGTGGCGCGGGAGATTTAAACTTCCATATTGTTTACCCACGTCGGGGATGGTAACAGGTGCACCTTCTGAGGTGAGTATCTCAGGAGTCAGGGCATCTCCAGAACTGAAATTAATGTGGTTCACAGACCCCCTGCTTCATACCTAGAGGGGGAAAAACACCCTAGGTGGAACTGCACCTTTAAACCCCTCTCTCTAATGATCTTTATTACATCTAACCCCCTGATTAAAACCTTTTGGAATTGAAGGGGTTAACAGATGTCTTACCTTTTATGCCGACACAAGCGAAAGAAGGAAAAAAAGAGGCATTTTTATGTGCTGTTTTCTGAGACGTTATTACCCTCCACAGTCAATTACAAGACAGGGAATTATATAGTCACGGTGATTTTAAACAGCTGCCTTTTCTTAATATCTGTGGCAAAGTATTGTTCATGCGAGACTCTGAGAGCTCTGGCACTGGGAAGGCTCCGTCTCTTTCCTGAGCAATTTAACCTTTCCTACATGAAGATTATTTGGAGCTGTCACATTCCCATCGCCCAGAGGTTCTCACCTCCAATCCTCAAGACCCCCCCCCCCCCCCAACATGGTCAGGTTTTAAGGATATCCCGATGTAGCCGGGATCCCTTTCCACCAATTGTTGTTGTGGGGTGGGAGATGCTGCACCTAGGGAACGCCCCAATAACGGAGGTTCCGCGTTGAAGGAGCCGCCATGTTAGGTTGGCGCCGGCGCAGAACTGGTATGGCAGGAGGTTGCACATGCGCAGACTATGTGACAAAAGCCCGCGAAGGAGGAGAGCTCGGATAGGCGGGGAGTTAGGGGACTACGGGTCCCAGCAGCCCCGCGGGGCCCCGTGACACGCGAGGACCAATCAGGTACGAGGTAGGGAGGAAAAGGAAGTGGTGGCGCGCACGTTAGTTCAGAGCGAGCGGTAGGAGGAAGGAGAAGGAGCTCCGGTATAGGGAGGCAGTCCGCCCCCCGTATGCCCCAGGCGCAGTTAGGCTCTGAGCCCCAGTAGTATGAAGCTGAACTAGGGACTGGCCATAGACAGCTTCCGGCTTCCCTTATTGTTAACCGATCGCTACCGGGACAGTTATAAGTCAGCGGGAGGTCTGGGATCAGGCCCCGCTACCAAGTCGCAGCGTGTCTGGGTGGGATCGTCATCTACACCCACGCCGATCCTTTGTGAAGATAGTTGCAGAACCGGGTACTGGAGTGCCCGGAATGTAAACGTCAAGTGCACCAACGGTACCATCATTCACTCAGGACACAGTGGCTGCGCAGTCACATACATATACATTCATTGTCTCACGTGAGGGTGGGGAACGTATTCCAAGAGGGAACTGGACACGGGGTGGGATCACCCGGTGAAGGGGAGGGGAGAGTGAGCGTTCGGAAGGACGCGATAGTAGTGTCTCCTCTAGGGAGGGACACCTGTTGATAACGTGTATGGTTGCTACAAGTAAAGTATATTGATAACGGTATATTGCTGTGGGTGTATTAATGTACATAAGTTCCTGCGAAGACCCACTTCCCCTCGGGCGGAAGCTGTCGCAGGTGGAGGCGCTGCACCAAGTTATAAGTATTAAACGTATCCCAGGCTCTCCGTGGCAGAGGCTCAGGCCCTGTGCGCCTACAGGTTATACAGCATGTGGTAGTGGTCTGTGTTCGCTAGGAACCAGGGCTACACCAGTTCAGCATAGGTTGCTCAATCAGAGGCTCAATTGAAGACCTCTGATTGAGCCACCTGTGCTGAAACCCTGACCTGTTGGGGAGTCTTGAGAACTGAAATTAAGAACCGCTGCCATAGCCCATGCAGCCCAAATTCCTGGTCATCCAAATCTCACCCCGGGGCTACCACAGATACCAGTTTGAATAATCCCTTTCACACAAGCTTTTTTTGCTTTGGTTATATAGGTTTTTTTTTTAATCTGGTCACCTTAAGTGCCACAAGACAGAAAAGACAAATGTTATAATGTGGGTGCCCTGAGTGGTTTTATTTCTGCAAAGGTACAGATAATAGTGTCTCTGATTTATGGGAGCCGCAGCGCTGACCTCTAAAAGGATAAGAGAGAGTTCCGTTCTTCTCCAGCTTTCAGTCTTTTTAACCCTCCAACACCAGGGTAGTTTTTGTGACGTGTTTCGCATATAATATGTGGTGGCACTTGTAGGGTTGCCAGGTGTCCGTTATTGAACCGGACTGTCCTGTATTTTGACACTGTGTCCAGTTTAAAATTAGATGTAATACTGAACATGTATGTGTCTGGTATTACCTCTCTGGACATGTATGTGTATACAGTATTACCTCTCTGGGTGTGTATGTGTATACCGATATTACCTCTCTGGACATGTATGTGTATACCGATATTACCTCTCTGTACATGTATGTGTCCAGTATTACCTCTCTGGACATGTATGTGTCTGGTATTACCTCTCTGGACACAGTGTCCTGACCGGCTTGGGGGGGCCGCAGAATTTCCCTGAGCAGGGAGAGAGCAGGGCTGTTGCTAGGGAGCTAGGCAGCTTCCTTCCACCTGGATCATCCATCCATCCTGATTGGCTGCTGCTGGGTAATGCAGCCAATCAGGAGGTGTCAGGAGTCTGGAGGTGGGTCCAGGAAGAGGAGGAAACAGCATGGAGCGGTGAGGGGGAGTGTGTGTGTGTCTCTCGACCGTGTCGCAACTTTCACCACTGTGTCCAATATATTTGGAGAAGCTGCCTGGCACCCCTGGGTGGCAGCTCTGAGATTTAAGGCAATATGCCCTGTTACTGCACAGCATACACAAAATGCTCATGCACATGTATGGGGAAATAAAATGTATTTTCCAGAGTCACCAACAACCTGCTCATGACTTTTAGCACTAAACCAGGGGTGTTCAACTTCAGTCCTCAAGACCCCCCAGGGATATCCTGAAAACCTGCCGTCTTGGGGGTCTTGAGGACTGAAGTTGAGCACTCCTGCACTTTCACTTCTTAATCAATGTTTTGCTAGCTGGCCAAGTAGCGTAGATGGCTCACTACAAGGCGTGGAGGAGGCAATGCGAGTTTCTTAGTTAGAATAGAACAGGCACCATAGCAGGGAAATCGCATTCAAGATCATGAGCTCAGTTCCTTGTGGCATTCAAAATAAATTACTTTATCTCCCTGAGCCTCAGCACCATAAATTAGATGGAAGCTGTAAATGTACTGTAACCACACATGAAAATGCTTTACGTTGGCGCTCCCCGCACAAATGTGCAATAATACAAATGATTTCTAAATGTAAATTTCATTTGGATATAATCAACCGCAAGGGAATTCATATATTGTGACATGATGTGACACACCTGTGACTTAAACCAAATGTAAAGTTGTATGTGAAATCACTACTGAAATAATGTGACAATCTGTGACAATAGTGACAATCAAAATGATAATTAGGTAGAGTTCCAGTATGGCGCCAGAGGGTGAAGTCACATCCCCCTGAGCTCCTGCAGCCCCATGGCTCCTACACAGATCAGCAGCTTAAACAACCAGGACAAATGATTTAAGGCAGTAGATAAAAACTCACTGAATGATACAGCAAAAAGCAGGCAGACTTTGCATGCTCCTGTGAGGGGGAGATACATATGTAGGCAGTCTCTGCAGAGACATCAGGCTGACTATAACCATCACAGTTTCAATCCAGCTGAACAGAGGGGGGAAAGCAGGAAAAGATCCACAGCAGGACAGTAACTTGAAAAATATAGCATTTATATGGAGATATTTCTCCCCAGGCAGACACAGATGTACCCCAAATATCAGCAAAAGCAGGTGAGAGCTGGGAGAAAGTCAGAGCACACCAAAAGCGTGCAGACCCAGAGGAATCAGGGGTGTCTCAAGAGGAGAATCCCCCGGGGATTATGGCGAGTTAGCCAGGGCTGTAGCAAAAGTATTGATGCCTGCTTTAAATGAACATTATGAACAATTTCAAAAATCCCCTGATGATCTTAAAGGGGAACTAACCCTGCAAAACACCAGGATGGGGGAAGTTGAATCTATAGTGGGGGTCCTAGAGGATGTATCCTCAGAAATTCAGCAGGATATTCAAACTCTTAAAAACGAAATAATAAAACTTTAGAAGACAAGGTGGAGGACCTGGAAAACAGGTCACGCAGAAATAATATAAGATTAATAGGAGTCCCTGAAGAGTTGAAACCCTCTAAATTGCAGGATTTCTGCCCAAAATGGCTGCCTGAATCTTTGGGACTACCACATGATCACACTAACATCAAAGTGGAAAGGGCTCAAAGACTTGGTCTGGTTAGGCAGAACCAGGAAGGTAGGCCACAAAACAGTAATCGCAAAGTTTCAGGTCTTTAATGAAAAATCAACAGTATTAAGAGCCTATAAGAATTTGGGTGGCCTTAATTATGAGGAAAAGAAGATCCTAATCTTTCAGGACTATGCTGCAGTATCAAATAAAAGACGGGAGATCAGTAAAGTTTGCAGTATGCTATATAAGCAAAATAAAACATTTTCCCTGGGATATCTTGCCACCTTAAGAGTCTTCATAAATGGAGGGGCCAAATATTTTCAGAAGCAGCAGCATGCTGCAGAACTGGAGGACAGAACCTCAGAAAGGAGACGGAGATACAGCATGGAGGAAAATAGTGCAGTCAAGAAAAAAGTTTCCCCTGCAAGATCCCCGCACCACTGAAATGGGCCAGGCTGCAAGGAAATAAGTATTGCACTCATAAAGGGGACTAACGTGATCTGGTTACAGAGAGATGGTACATGCATACAATTATGTGGATGTTGGGAGGAAAAGGTGTTAGTATAAGGATTGTTGCATTTAGCGATATTAAGTTGATACAGTTCAAAAGCAATGGAGGGGTTATATTG
Organism: Ascaphus truei; assembly: GCF_040206685.1. NCBI lineage: Eukaryota > Metazoa > Chordata > Amphibia > Anura > Ascaphidae > Ascaphus > Ascaphus truei. The sequence goes on along the minus strand of NC_134490.1, from coordinate 7,449,325 downwards.
CTAGGAGAACATTATAATATAAATCTTTCTTTTTAATTCTCCAAAAAAAATGGTTGAAAGAAAGTGGAGGTAACCTAATTGTGGGCGGTGATTTTAATGCTGTCAGTGATCCATTTTTAGATCAATCTGATCTTAATCAGAGAAAAGGAAAATCAAGATCTGCACAGAGAAGCAGAGAATGCTGGAGGATATTTAACCCCACTGAGAGAGAATATACCTTTTTCTCTCACCCACATTCTCAAGAATAGACTATATTCTAACACGCGACCATATGATGGACAAGTGACAATTGAAGATATAATCATATCAGACAACGCACCAGTATGGTTAGAGATAAATTTAAGATTTAGGGAACACAAAAATAGAATCTGGAGATTTCCATCTTATCTTCATAATAATGAGGAGTTTAAAGCTTACCTCCTCAATAGCTGGTACTATTTCCAGGAAACAAACGCTATACACCAAAATGAGGGGAAATTGTATTGGGAAACCGCTAGAGCGGTAATGAGAGGCAAGATTCTAACATACATGAACAAACGTTGGAAAGAAACAATCAGAATACATGTAATCTAGCAAGGAACTGAACGGGACGTTCTGTCACTTCAATCAAAATCCCACCCCAGAAAACAGGGACAAATACATGGAAGCAAAGAATTTATCCGAAATATGGCTACACAGAAAGGAACAAAAAAAGCTCAAATTCAGAGACGTTAACCTTTATAAGTACAAAAACAAGGCAGGTAAATTATTAGGCAATCTAGTTCGACGAGCTACACAGCCAAAACACATACTTACAATGCGTAAAGCTTCAGGTGAACTAACATCCGCTCCTGAAGAAATATGTACAATGTTTAGGGACTTTTATCAAAATCTGTATACTACCAGTGAGCAGGATGATGTAGCTCAAGACAAGTTTTTACAGGGCTTAAAGTTTCCAAAAATAACGAATGAAGAGCAACAAGAACTTAACGCTCCAATTACCAGGGAAGAAATAGAGGCCGTCATAAAGAAACTTCAAAATGGGAAGGCACCAGGGCCTGATGGCTTTATGGCCGATTTCTATAAGATCTTGGGGCTAGAAGTAGGACTACCCCTGGAAAACGCCTTCAAAGAGATAGTAGAAGGAGGGAAATATTTAGAAACTGGAAAAACAGCATTCATCAGAATTTTACATAAAGAAGGTAAAGACCCTCTTGTGCCAGGTTCATATCGACCCATATCCTTATTAAATCAGGATGTAAAAATTCTCTAAAAAAAATCTGGCAGAGAGACTGGCCGCAGTATTACCAGGTCTGATCCATAAAGATCAGACAGGGTTTGTAAAGGGTAGATCTTCAGTGAAGAACATAAGAAAAGTATTAGGAGCTCTTTATTGCACCGAATCAAATCCACAAGATAATAGGAACAATGTAATTATTTCGGTAGACGCAGAAAAAGCCTTTGATAATGTTAGATGGGAATTTTTATTTGATATACAGTACTTCAAAGAATGGGAATATCGGGCATGTTTCTTAACATGATTAGAAGTATGTATGAGGGTCCAAAGGCACGGATTATGGCAGCGGGAATACTCTCCCAGGAATTCAATTTATACAGAGGAACAAGACAAGGGTGTCCCTTGTCGCCATTGCTATTCAACATAGCAGTGGAACCATTAGGGACATGGCAGACTAGAAAGGCATTGAAATAGGAAATAAGGAAGTGAAGTTGGCTCTTTTTGCGGATGACCTCCTGATGTTTGTCTTTAACCCGGAAACAGTGGTTAAAAAAATATTTGAGACACTTGAAGAATATGGAAAATGTATGGGGTTTATAGTTAATGCCTCCAAAACTGAGATTCTAGTGCTGTCTCACAACAATAATGTTAGGTGGGAGGAAGACCTCCCTTTTAAAAAGACAAGACAGCCAATCAAATACATGGAGGTTAATATAGACCCCGACCAAGAATAATTGTACGCAAGCAATTTTAAATCAATCCTAACCGAAGTGATTAAAGAGCTGAAAAGCTAACAAGGCCTCCCATTGAACTTAGCGGTTACATGCCAACTCGTTAAGATGATCAGCTTCGCTAAGATTATATACCCATTGCAGATGCTGCCTATCCTGTTCGCCATACAGACATAAAATTGATTAATAGTGCAATAAATAAGTTTATATGGAACAAAGGCAGAAATAGAATTGCAATGTCAAAACTATTTCTCCCAAAGGAACTTGGTGAGTTTACCTGACATTAGAAAATACAATTTGGCATGCGTTGCCAGGCATATGGGAGACTGGCTAATGGATAAAGAAATATATTCCTGTATGAAACTTGAGGAACAAATGGTACTCCCCATGACGCTGAAAGAGATCCTACACACGACTTGGGGAAATATACCTTTAGTAATTAAAGGGAATCCAATGATAAAAGACACATGGGCCACATGGAAGACACTGAGAAAAAAGTGTGGGATATCCAACAAAATATCCAAATTCCTGTCTATACAAGGTGACATGACATTTGAACCAGGTCAATCTCAAAATATGTTTAAGACATGGGATACCAAGGGAATAAAAAATATAGGGCAGCTGGTAGATACAGAACAGGAACGCTTTATGTCATTTGAAGAGCTCAGGGTTAAGAAGGAATTCCCACAATCTCACTACTTCTCCTACATGCAGATCATACATTACTGTAAGAGTCCAGAGAACTATAAGAAAGAGATATTAGAAAACAACATGTTTGATAGCTACTTTAGGACTGAAAATAATATTACATATTCGATCTCTGAATTATATGATTGGATCCGAGATAAAGACCATGGCAAGCAATTGCAAAAACTGGCAGCCAAGAAATAATTGAGATTGACTTTTTGCTTGTAGGATTGGGTAGAACCAGGAAAATAATAATATCAGAGACCTAGAGGGAATTACAATTTAAATTACTACATAGAGCATATTATGCGTTTGATATCCAATATAAACAGATAGAAAAGGATAAAAATAAATGCCCGAAGTGGATCTAAATCACTGCCTATGGGAATGCCCATGTATATCTGATTTTTGGGATCAGGTTTTAATATATATACATGACATGACAAAAGTGGTAACTGTGACGGAACCTCTATCGGTTTTATTTGGGAACATGGAGGGGTGGAAAGAAGTTAATGGGGACCCAGGAATCCCAAGGATTGATGAATTTATACTCCTGGCAGCTAGAAAGTCTATAATGGTGCAATGTGGGAAGTATGACACTCCAAACTTGGAAACAGTTAAAACATATCTCACTCAGCTAATGACCTTAGATAAAATGGGAACGGAGACCAATAAGGAACAGAAAACTGAGATTTTTTTTACAACTGGGAACCCTTTATTAACTACCTACTACAGAGTGAAAATATATATCAGGCTTTCGCCCACACATCCTGGAGTCTCTTGGAGCAAATTGCACAAGATCATAGATGAGTAAACAGAGGGAGAAAAGAATCAGGTTAAACGGGTATCAAGACAGGAGAACAGTATATCTGAACCTAACGTCTGTAATATGTGTCTGACTAAAGTTATGTTTTGTACATTCTGTGAGTTAATTATTTAATTTAAAAATTGTGCATTTCTGTCTTTTTGATTTAAGTTTGAGCATCTGATTTATACCTTTTTACTTATATATTTTTTTCTTTTAAGTATAATTGAAACATAGAAAATTGTAAAGATGTGTGGAAATTACCAGCAATGTTAGAAAATCAATAAAAAGAACAATGAGTAAATAAAAGGGATAATTAATGTCCTAGTTGCTCAAACCCAGATGAGGAACTGTTCCTCCAGTTCTTCTAGGTGAGCAGTTTTCTGCAAAGACAGGAAAATAAAGACACAGAATAGTGTAATACGTCCCCACCGGGCACAAATAGTGTTGGGGTTTGGTGGATAATCCTACTGCCGTAAAAGCTTTTCCATCCGGGTACCAGCCACACTGACTCAGAGGTCCCGTGGGACGCTGACACGAGCACGAGTGGTGAGATCGCAGCCCGGGAACAGCGATACATTGTTGCTAAATGTTTTAAAGGGCCTTTTATTGTTTTGCTTTTTGCTACATGAAGATTTTGATAGACAGTCTGCACTATCGTTACCTCTCTCCCCCCGAGTTTATCCTCTCCTATGACCACCGGTAACAAGGTTGCCACAGACTGGGATCCATGCTTGTTTTGATTGGGCATATGCGAGGATTATTCACCAAACCCCAACACTATTAATGTCCTGTGGGGACGTATGACACTATTTTCTGTCTTTGTTTGCCTTTTTCCCATCGGTATCGGAGGCCAGGAATTAACCCCTGCACTGCCAGAGTGACCTGGGACGCATTGCCCTGCTGTGCTTTGCAGACCCTCCCGGGCAGTGAAGGAGTAAAAGCCGTCGGATTACAGTGTCGCAAGATGCAGCCTGGTAGCAGCTCTCTCTACTGACTGCAAATTGGCGGCTTCAGCTCAGATGGCCATTAAAATAGCTGCCAGCTCAGCTGTTTAGATAATAAAAGCAACTGAGTGGGTTGCACTGAAGACCTTTTTGCTTTGTAAGGATAACCAGTTTTTCTCCCTCTGTGGTCAACTCAATCAGAAGCCTGATCCAGATGCAGGCTCTTCTAGAGACTCAAACGGAGTGATCAGACCCCATCCATCCCCACGGAGAGCTATGCCCTCATTTCCATAGCTCTCATCCTCTTGATTGCTAGGCAGCCGTGATCCTAGCATTGGCTGAATATTTAGGAAGGAGATTCGATGGAAGTCAGAGGAAATAAATCATTCATTCAAGTTGACAATCTCATTTAGACTCTTGAGGCCCGCGCTGGGTGAAGAAGAGGGTGATTTGTGGCGTGTGATAATAGAACCCTTGTACTGGATGATAGGATCTGTCTATTACGCTTTTATGTTGGATCCAGAGCGTGCAATCAGAAAGCGCAATAAGTATATGATATTAGTGCATAGAGGAGAGCTGGGGAGGAAGGCTATTTTTTTTTTAAAGATTATTATTCACAGTTAACGCCGATGTATGGCGCTAATACACATTGGGGTCTATTTACTAAATTCTCCCGGGTGCAAAACCAGTGCAAAAAACAAAAACATATTTATCAAAGAAAGTGGATCCCATTACACACAGAGGAGAAGAGCCCACAGACAGAGAGATCCGGATACTTGCCGGGCTGTTAAGGCACAACCGGATAACAGACTCTGGGAGGCCTTTTCCCGCAACTTTTCAGTATCCTTTGCAGGGCTGCAGACAGATTTCCTGGGGCCCAGGACTAGAGCTTTGCCCAGTTCCCAACCCCACCCCCGGTTACACACACAATTCTCCCCAATACAAATACAACCCCCCCTGTCCTAATACACAATATCCCCTCCCAATGCAAAACTCCCCCCCCCCAAATACAGACACAACTACAACCCAGATAGAGATGCCACTACACCCCCTAGATGCAAACACCACCCCACCCCCAAATACAATGACCACTCCCCCACCCCCCCGATACAATTACTACCACCCCCGAAATACAATTCCTAACCTCCACAAATACCACTCCCCCGCAAATACAGGGCCACCTTAACAGCATTATAGGCCCCCGGGCAAAGCAGTGCCCTGGGCCCGGCCTACACAGCCACTCACAGGAATAAAAATGTAAATTATCGATAAAATAAACTTAGATTTATTGGTACCTCCAACAAAACCGTTGATTGCCTCCCGCGAATCCCTTATAATATTCTGCTTCCATAACATTGCAAGCAATAAAAACGGCCACATTTCTCTCACGAATGCAGACACGCCAACTCTCCGCTACAAGTCGTAATGTTTCTCCTACCGAGTTAGCGGGAGATTTGAATGTTGAGGCGGGTGATCGGAGAATTAGTGTTAAATTCTGGTCTGTGCATAGATTAGCGTGGGGCCCCTATGCTCGTGGGGCCCCCGGGCAACTGCCCAGCGTGCCCATGCGTTAAGACGGCACTGAGCAAATACACTTACCACCCCACCCCCCACCAATGCACTTACCACCTCCCCCCAAACAAATACACTTACCTCTGCTTGCTGCCACCACAGCCGGGCCCTCGGCTCTCACCAGCTACTGCTGCCTTGTCCCACGCCGGGCCTCTTTCTCCCGCCAGTGCGTGCCGGAAGCTCATCCTGAATTTTGGGTGCACCCAGGTTGGAGAGAGAGAGAGGCCCAGCATGGGAAGAGCTCCAACGCAGTGCTGGTAATAATATTGGCTGAAGTGGCTTCCATATTGGATACCGGGACTAATATAAGGGCACAGCGTCCTTACTTATTGTGTATTGCATATGTGTATGTGTGTATATATACAGTATATCTATGTAGCCCATCTACATCCTGGAGGGAGATTCTAGCTGCTACTTGGTGCATGATGGTGCAGTGCATGCCTGTTAGGTGAAACAGAAGGCCTGAGAACTCTGCGATAGTATAGGGAGGCATCAGGACAGGCTCTCGGGATGGTTCTTTGGTCAGCGCAGTGCCTCCAGCCAGTCAGGATCCTGGTGCAGCCAGGAGGATCCACACTGGCAACTCAAGTAGAGTTCCATTCAAGTAGCCACAACAGATGTATTCAACTGGATCTTTATTTGTAGTATCATACAGGTATGGCAGGCTCATTCCCTGAAGTTGTACCCCCAGGGCTTGAGGCCCTGCAGGTCCCTTCTCAGCTCCTTTACCCCCTGATGGGTAAAGGGTAAATGCTTCCACTCCACAGGGGGAGGGAAACGAGAGCTCCTGACTTCTGCCAGAGGGTCAGCTTTTGTACCCTAGGGGAGGGGCTTGTAACCCTGCCCCATAACAGGGCAGGTCCGATACTGACAGGCATCACATCATGGCATGTGACTCAGCCAGTATCCTCCCCAGGGATGACACTCTGGTTGTTGTTAGACCAGCCCCTGGATACAGCAATAGTGTATCCAGACTGCAACAACAAGCTAGGCCTCCATGAGAGAGTTTATCCCTCACATTGCCTGTGTCTATCTAACAGGACTTATAATGTTAGGGCCAAAGAAAAGATGATAGCCAGGGGACTAGGCTACATATATAAATATAGCGTGTTAAGTATAGAGTGTTTTCTTTTAGAGTAAGGGCCAGGTAAGGATTGCCCAGGGGTTATAAAGCACCGGCTAATATATACATATACAACTCGTCTGGTTTTATTCAAGGGGTCCAATTCTATTTACTTAAGTCTACCTACTGCAAAACGGAGGCAAAATTAGTGCTATTTATATTAAAAAAAAACGGAAACCCATTGAAACCAATTGAGAGTCTTCCCTTCGATACATCTGGTGCAATTCTTTCACGCTGGTTTTTTTTTCTTATTATTTTGCAGCCCAGGGCTTTAGTTAACTACCTCCACCATGACATATAGATCCAAAATCGTTAGCTGGCATAAATGTGCCATTTGCTCCTCTGGCCTCTGCTTGTCTGATTTCCACTTCTGGCCATAATGCAAAGACCGGATCCCCTATTTAACATGTATGCAGTGAGGAAGCTTTCCAATGCTCGGCTCTATTCTAATGAATTGCACTAAAATGAGAAAGTGTCTATAAAACATATTGAAGAAGGACCAGGCAGACATTACAAGACTGATCTGATCAGCAGGAGTCACCCACAGTGTGTTTCCGCTATGTTTCTCTTATACAGCGTTGGGTACAATTACATAACACAGTGTGCTGCAAACAGATGGAACCTTTTCAAGGACTTTTGCATGTCATTGTGCATATGGTGTGATTCTGCTGATGTGTCCATAGAGACACAGCAAAGCACCTTCATTCTTCTGTTTGTTAACACTGTATTAACCTTCAATGCATTGCTGGGCAATGTAACATCACAGGCAGTGTGCGTTCCTTCACATTGTGAGGATGGGTACGAGTTCCAATCCAAGAAATCAGTGATTCGAGGATGAAGGATACACAATGCAAGTTTTCATCCTACCCATACAGTGCAATGCTGTACACTCACTAATGGGCGGCCCCAGGGGACATTACAATCTTGTTGCCAATTATAACTTCTGACTTTAAAAGTTTCTAAGATGAAATGGAAAGGAAATACTCGGAACAACTGTGGAGGCAGCTTAACGTCATTAACAAGAAATGGAAATAACAGTGTATAAATGCCCTTTATATAATTGAATAGCCCCATTCCAAGGAGAATATGAGAGGCGAGAGAATTACTCATGTAAGTTGTGGCAAACGCAGAGGACACAAGAAATACTAAAATATTCCGTTTTCAGGAGGGTTTTTTTTTATGTCATCATAAAATGAAACATTTAAGAAAGTGCTTGTTCCCGAAAATATGTCTGAAAGCAGAAATCCCCAGATCAACAGAAAAAAATAAAATAAACAAAAATGTACTAGTGTGATTTGAAAGGTTGGTGCCGTGAAAACAGTTTCTTTTTAATTTGATTCATGATTCATGTACTACATTAGGTGTCATTGGTTCTTTCATTCTTCCTCATTCTGAAATTAATATATGTTTTATTAAATCTCTTTAGTGCCAGAAGGACTTTTAAACACCCCTGGCTCTGCAGGGGCTAATTTGTCCCATGAAGAGACCCTAACTCATCACATGGAATGCCTCAAACTTTGTGGAGGGGAAACAGAGGATGAGAAACAAATCATCGAAAGCCTAAACTTGATCCTGATGGCACTTGATGGAGACAGTTAAGTATCACACAGGTTTCTTACACCTCTCTGAACTCATCCTGATGGAGTTTTGTGCTGATGGAGATACTATGTCTACCAATGCAGGGTGTCCAAGGCATGGTTACACCAATAAGGACTAGAGGGAATGCATGAAGCAGAATGCTTGCACGTGCATTAACAATGATTTAATACCTGAATGGAAAACATTTCCAATTTTCTTAATTTCTCATTTGGCAAAAAAAAAGGCCTGTAACACATTACTCTGGCAGCCAATGGGTTAAACAGAAGACCATGCTAACTATTTGTTTCATAGACACAGAGAAACAAGGAGAAACATAGGTTTCTTTAAAAAAAAATGCAGTACCCATTATCATGTGTTTCCAGTCATTCTGCCCCTGCTGATATTTGTACATTAGCCTATGTCATTGTGGTCCTAGATAAGCCCTCATGGGTCCTCAGCAGGCTATATTCTCTGGATGTCTCTAACATGTAATTAATCAGATAATATCTCTATTTATCGGTAAGTGAACATGTGTAGGTACTAGGCCCTAGCCCTTAGTTACCTAAAGAAGTCTTCCAGCTTTATAATCTCTAACTGGCATCCGGTAGCCTTTCAAACTTCAATCTGCAGTATTTCTGCAAATTTAAGCAAGATGCTCTGGAAATTAAATGCATTTCAGGCCAGCTGCTTAATTCCAGATGGCCAAGTGAGTTTTACTTATGGCATTCTATTAACACAGACTCTTCCAGTGATAGAATGTGTAGAGTGCTATAAATGAATTAGCCTTTTAGAACATTACAAGAGGAGCATATAAAGAACCAAAATATTATAAAAAAATAAATATTTGCAAATATTTGCCCTTGAACGTTATTAAATATCTTCACGTATGAACATTTCTCTGGGCTGAAATATAGACTATTCAGTAATGATCCATAGAAAAAAGTTAAATTAATTGTAGCGCCCTCTTGTGGTGGATAAGCTAACAACACATTGGGGTAAAAGATATAGGAGACAGCATACAGTAGCTATGGATTTGTTACCATTACCTTGGAGTAGAGGTGTGTACTTTTGTTATAAGGGGGATACCCTGAATTTTAATGATGGGGGGTGTACATGGCTGCGGGGATCCATGCCATACAAGTGCTGTTTTTATTTACATTAAATTGAATATGTTATTTATATTTGTTGTATTTGGTTTGGTATTCATGGGTTAATTGGCTCGTGGGAGGCAGTTGGGGCTCGTTGTTCAGCAGTTCAAACTGTTAGAGACGGGGTGAGCAACTCCATGCCTCAAGGGCCACCAACAGGTCAGGTTTTCAGGATATCCCTGCTTCAGCACAGGTGGCTCAACTGAGCCACTGATTGAGCCACCTGTGCTGAAGCAGGGATATATTGAAAACCTGACCTGTTGGTGGCCCTTGAGGCCTGGAGTTGCCCACCCCTGCTGTATAGGGTGCCGACAAAGAGCTCACGCAGAGCGCGGCAATCAGTTTGCCTGCTACTCAAGCCAGGGAACGTGTTTTTCAATGAGTTTACAGTATGAAGGCAGTTTGTTCATGTGATAAACACTTGTTAATTGCAAGCTCAGTTTTGCTTAATTGAGGGAGTCACTGCAATTTTACCTGCCAGTTCTCCACTGACAAGCACTTCTCCAAATTCTGCCAGTTCATCCTGTTGGCATGGCAACGCGGCCTGTGCGAGAAAGGATGGCGCACACGGAATTTGTACATCCCCAACACTTTTGACAGTTCTTTAAAAAAAAACGATAAAAATGCATTTTAGATGTTATCTCGGTGCCACAGAAGATTAATGTGCTTATGGCTTAGCATTTTCGTCACGCACCGGAAAGGTGGTCAGTTCTAGGACCTGCAAGCGTCTCATTTATACATTTTGCTTAAAATGAAGAAGATCCCTGTACTGAAATTGCTGGCGGTGGCTCTCCCAGAGAATTCAGCCATAATCCTGCAACGTTCTCACCTCGTTCCTACAGGAAAGGCGTAGGGCATGGGTGGCCAACGCCTGTTCTCAAGAGCTAACAGCAGGTTTTCAACTGAGACACTGATTGAGCCACCTGTGCTGAAGCAGGGATATCCTGAAAACTGGACCTGTTGGTGGCCCTTGAGGACTGGAGTTGGCCGCCCCTGCACAAGTGGCATATAGACAATAATGGAGAATAAGGGTAGCCCTGTAGTTGAGCAGTGAGGACAGAGACAAGCTAATGCAATTTAATACCATAAGATCCTGTAGAATTAAATGAGGTTGATACATGGTTATTTTTGTAGTTATTAGTTACGTCTCCCAGCTTGAAACTAATGGAGCTCTGCTATTTCTTCACTGCTGGAAAGACCCGAAACAAATTGCAATGCTTGGCAGATCATTCATGCAGCAGAAGGACTCAGTTAGTACATCCCACGGTCATTGGTAGGTTACATTCATCGTGCACTTTGTGCATCCCATTATGGTTCTGGTGATCTATCTAGCATTGAACACGCTTACCAACTTGTTTCTAATTTAGTCTGACTCAGGGTGAGGCATGTGTTCTGTTTTGCAAACTTATGGGGACAAAATGTGCATTGTTGCAATACATGTCTTCTCTACAGTGCAGATATCGGCCAAACTGCTTACAGACTGTGAGGTTCTACCAACCTTAGCCAGGCTCCTCAAAGCCAGTCCAACTTGTGCAGAAAAGGCGGCACGTGTGTTGGCAGAGCTAGCCAAGAATGGTAAGCCGTCACTGCTTATCATTGTTTTTCATCATTGTTATTATTATCATTAATGTTGTAACATAGTCCGAATAGAGGAGATCTGAGGTCTCCTATGACATCTTCATCTTTCTATCTGTAACCCTTGTTCCCCCCCCCCGACACATATGCTATATCTAGGGTGTGTGAGGGCTGGTTACATGTGCTTGAGTGGTGCATACCTGCCGGTAACAGGAGGGCCTGAGCTTCCCGCGATGTTGTTGGGGAGACAGGACCAGACTTCTGGGGTAGTTGCCTCATTCTCTTAGTGGTGGTGCAGCGCCTCCATCCTCTATACCTTCCTAGGGTATGGGGTAGGACCCGTATAGAAGAAGTGACCCCTGGTCCCAGGGTAGATGCTCCAGAATCACACAATAGTCTTTAGTAAGATCAGCAATGTCTCTTTATTGTATCTGGATGACACACAGCAGCCTTGCAGCATACAGCCGCAACAACAACAGCAATAGCAGTAGCAGCACACACAGATATCCCAAGGTGTACAGCCTTTCTCCTCTCCTCTCCTTTCCTCCAAGAGGTACTCCACAGGATGGTCTGTGAGGGGCCTCAATATCCCAGTGCCAAGAGGGTCCCCTCTGGGCGGGGGTACATCCTCCCCATCACCCCCTCATCACGGTGAGGGGCATTGGTTCCACCGGAGCTCTGCTGGCTCGCTGACTATCATAGGCCAGAGTCCTCTTAGTGTCTCTCCTGCTCCCAGGAGAGAGAGCTCGACCCACTCCACTCTCTTCCAACTCCCAGGACAGACTTCCTAGAGTAGACTAACTGTCACTTACAGGAATGGGCTGCTAAATAGTCTCAGCCCCATCCCTCATGATGTCAGCAGGACTTCCCCTCTGTCTCATGCCTGCAGCAGAGTCAGGGGCCTGCATCTATCACTCAGGGCAGGGCTTGAAAGGGGGAAAAACCATGATTACTACTGGTGCCTGCCCTTAACAGGACTTACCTCAGTAGGAGAAAGATATGTATAGCCTGTGCTGTTTACAGGGGGCTACATATCTATGAACATCTTTCATTTTGGTCAAATAAAAGGCAATCGGAACCTATCACATAGGCACACTTCTTCAGGACAAATCCAGATACTAGAACAGGGTTTTCCAACCAGGGTTTCTAGGATCCATTGGGTTCCCCGGACATCCCTAAAGGTTTTCCATGCAATTTTCAGGTTATTTGAAAATTGTGCTAAATACAGAAGAATTTACAATGCCTCTGATTTCAGATGCGCTATTAGAGAGAGTTGGGGTTCCTTACGATGCCCCTGATATCAGGCGCGCTATTAGAGAGAGTTGGGGTTCCTTACAATGCCTCTGATCTCAGACGCGCTATTAGAGAGGGTTGGGGTTCCTTACGATGCATCTGATCGAAGATGTCCTATTAGAGAGGGTTGGGGAAGGCAGGTTATTAGGGTAATATATACCTAAGCAATATATTTATATACAGTATCAGCAAGTTGCATTAGTGATAATAAGAGCTATGTTAATTGGTTAACTACCTGTAAATAAGTGAAATCTTCATGGTGATCCTTGAGGATTGAGCTTGGACTAACCTGTTCCAGAGAACCTGCAGCATGACACAGAACGTAGTGCAGCATGACACAGAACGTAGTGCAGCATGACACAGAACATGGTGCAGCATGACACAGAACATGGTGCAGCATGACACAGAACATGGTGCAGCATGACACAGAACATAGTGCAGCATGACACAGAACGTAGTGCAGCATGACACAGAACGTAGTGCAGCATGACACAGAACGTAGTGCAGCATGACACAGAACGTAGTGCAGCATGACACAGAACGTAGTGCAGCATGACACGGAACATGGTGCAGCATGACACGGAACATAGCGCAGCATGACACAGAACATGGTGCAGCATGACACAGAAAGTAGTGCAGCATGACACAGAACGTAGTGCAGCATGACACAGAACTTAGTGCAGCATGACACGGAACGTAGTGCAGCATGACACGGAACGCAGTGCAGCATGACACGGAACGTAGTGCAGCATGACACGGAACATAGTGCAGCATGACAAAGAAAGTAGTGCAGCATGACACAGAACGTAGTGCAGCATGACACAGAACATAGTGCAGCATGACACAGAACGTAGTGCAGCATGACACGGAACATAGTGCAGCATGACACAGAACGTAGTGCAGCATGACACGGAACATAGTGCAGCATGACACAGAACGTAGTGCAGCGTGACACAGAACGTAGTGCAGCATGACACGGAATGTAGTGCGGCATGACACGGAACGTAGTGCGGCATGACACGGAACGTAGTGCGGCATGACACGGAAAGTAGTGCGGCATGACATGGAACATAGTGCAGCATGACACGGAACATAGTGCAGCATGACACGGAACATAGTGCAGCATTCCACGGAACATGGTGCAGCATAGCACGGAACGTAGTGCAGCATTTCACGGAACATAGTGCAGCATGACACGGAACGTAGTGCAGCATAACACGGAAAGTAGTGCAGCATGACACGGAACGTAGTGCAGAATGACACGGAACATAGTGCAGCATGACACGGAACGTAGTGCGGCATGACACGGAATGTGGTGCGTCATGACACGAAACGTAGTGCAGCATTTCACGGAACATAGTGCAGCATGACACGGAACATAGTGCAGCATGACACGAAACATAGTGCAGCATTCCACGGAACATGGTGCAGCATGGCACGGAACGTAGTGCAGCATTTCACGGAACATAGTGCAGCATGACACGGAACGTAGTGCAGCATGACACGGAACATAGTGCAGCATGACACGGAACGTAGTGCGGCATGACACGGAAAGTAGTGCAGCATGACACGGAACGTAGTGCGGCATGACACTGCAAAACCTTACCTTGGCCAGAACTGAAGGATGGTTCAGGGAAGATTGTGTTGAAGTTTTTGTTTCAAACATTTTATTGAGATTTTCACAAAAATGGGTAAAACAATCCTTTACATAGAAATCCTAACAGGTTTCACACGTGCTGAAGTGTTTAATATACTAATTGTGGTCCTTATTGCAATTTTAGATTTGTTTTAAATGAATGCAACATGAAAGTCCTTTTTTCAACTCAAACCTACCTTTGGCTCGTTGGACTGCAGATTCATTGAAGGTTTGACACCTTTTTTAGCAGACCAACGTAGATGAAATTAGTCAGAGGTTAAATTAAAGTGTACATACTGTACTCTAGCTTGCAAAACCTCATAGGTTTCTTCTACAAGTGTTCTCAGTACTGTACTGATGGGACACTTTGAGCTGAAAGTTACAGTATGAGGTTTCGAAAGCCTGTACACAATTTAATCTGTGAAGAACTCATGTTTCTCTGCTTAAAGGTATCAAACCTACAAATAATGTGCATTTCTCCAGATCCAATACGGCTACAAGAATTTTGAACTACAACCCCTTGGACTGTAAGGGTTGCCTTAGTCTAAGATGAATCTATAGATAACCAAACCCAGAACCAACACTCCAACTAAGGAAGTGCAAACCTTTTTCACCCAGACTTTTGGAATTTGGAAATTAACAAAGTAAAAATCTCAGCTTGAAATATGGTTTTGCTTCTCAGCTCTCATCTCCTTCAAAACTTGTATTTCAGGGTAGATTCTTCTCTGATGACATTTGTAATTACAAAGTTTGATTGAAACTGGCAAATTTCGTTTCAGCTTTGTCAATTTCACCCAAACTTTTTTTGGTTAAAATGTTCTATCTAAGTTTTTTTTCCAACAGTTCGAGCGAAACATACTGTCGCCGCAAATTTGTGCAAGTTACCGCATCTCCAACTTTAACAACGGGTCAAATGTCCTGGTGAATGAGCCAAGGTTCATCTCAAATGATAAACCTGGAGATTAGATGTTTGGTGTATTGGTTATGGTGTTGGTATCAAATACAGCAGCCTTTGTGGTCCAATACCTGGCAGTGCCACTAATACTCCATGTGAAATTAACCTTTGTAACATGAATATTGTATCTTGTCTGGTTCTCTGTGTATAGAAGAAACAAGGAAACCATGCATTGATGCTGGCCTGGTCATGGCTTTAGTACCTATTTTGGAGAGCTCAGATCAGGAGATGCTTCTCCATGCTGGCCGGGCCATTGGCCGCATCTGTTACGAGAATAGTAAGTGACAAATTTAGTTAGGGTCGGGGTGACTTTTGGGGTTATGGTATCCATCCTAGATGCATTTCGGAAAACACTCACTATCTTTATTTTGTGATGAAAACCTTATACATTTCTAGGAATGAGACAATGAAGGTTGTGTGTCTGCAATGTTTAGCCAAAAATGGGAATCATATCACAGTGTCAAGGTGAAGTATGAATGGCAAGTCCCCTACTATCATTTTAATATCTAAATACTAAATATTTGTATCCTATTATTTTAGACATAGGAAACATACACCCATACGTATACAGGTACACACACACGTATATGTGTGTGTATATGTGTATATATATATATATATACACACACACACACACACACACCTTCTTTAATTTTTATTGAAATATTTATGATGGTGACAGTTTGGGTTTTCTGCTGTGTCTAGGTGATCTCCAGGAGCAGTTGGTTGAGCTTGATGTGATCACTTCCTTGGTCAGAATATTGACCGACTTCCCAGAGAATGACCCATTGGTGCGTGTGGGTCTCTTGGCTCTGTCCAATCTGGCGGATCTAGGTTAGAACTGAGAATCTTCCCTCTTCCTGCAGTCTGAGAACACACAGTCCAATAGTTGTCCTGTACAATGGAAAAAAGGGTCACCAAGTATTCTTGAAAGCAATTTGAGGTGTCACGCTTGGCTACCCAACAGTTCTTTTTAATATACAACACTATATGTGTTCGTAAAATACAGTTTCGAAGTGTATATAGGCAGAAGAGGTTACATTATCCATTCGCCACCTTTTATTTCTAGGTAGTATATCAGATTTATTTGATTTCTTTTAATCGGTGTTTCTTTGTATCTTGTGAATTAAGGATCTTATTATAAATGAGCGTGGGCTTCCCAGAATTCAGCCTTCATTGTTTATATTGAATAAAAACATTGTCTCAGTAATCTAATTTTGATACCTGATGCATGGGAGAGCTGGTATCATTTAGCAACATACATTGTATAGGATATCTTCCCTCAGTCTCAGAGCAAGTTCCAAGTGTTCCAATGAATACTGTGAAAGGAACTCCTAAAAAGGAAAAACCCTGAAGCTATACAAGCACTAATGGTAGATTAGACCAGCGGTTCACAACTACAGTCCCACCAACAGGTCAGGTTTTAAGGATATCCCTGCTGAAGCTAACCTGTTTGGTGGGACTTGAGGACTGGAGTTGAGAACCACAGGATTGGACGATTACGAGTCTTTCCCCTTTCTCTGTTGTAGAAGTTGCTAAGGAAGCTCTAAGTAAAACCACAGTGGCTGGGGAACTGGTAAAGCAGCTGAAGAGAGCAGAGAACCACGAGAGGGTCGAAATTATTATCGAGGTTCTCCAGATGCTGGCAGAGAACGGTACAAGTATATTTGGATATTTTAATGTGATCAACTCCCACGTTTTGAAGCTCAGTGCTGTGTAACGAGCAGAGAAAGGCAACATGCGGAGATGGCTCTCTAGAGGCAAGCCATGCAGCTCAGGCTAGTACAGGGCTGGATATATACGTATGCAAGGCTTCTGCTTGTGAAGAAAGTAGGGCATTGCAGGGGGCTGGCAGTCACTGGCATCTGTTACAATGCACCATTAAACCTTTCACTGCCAGATGGGCCAGCAAGTTTGCAAATAGTTGCTTGCTCCACTTGCATCAATAAGGTTATGGGAAATGAACCTGCTTTGCCAACTACTTCCCACTAAGATAATAGTGGCCAAGAAAGTAGTATAGAGGGGTTTAAAACTAACTAACTTACCTGCATTACTTGCTGGTTTCCCAAGGGAAGGGTAAAAGGACGTCCAGTAGGAAGCCGCAACCGGTGACGTTACGACTTTCTATTGGTCTGCTGTTTGGCGGCCATCTTGTTTCCCATGCTCGAAGATTTAAACATAATGACCTGCAAACTAGAATTAAAAAAACAAAGACAGGGATAGACAGTTAACCACACTGCTGGTCTGAAGTTTGTTGGCAGATGTGTCCCACTAAATCAGTGGTGGCACATTCCAGTCCTCAAGGGCCAGACACAGGCCAGGTTTTCAGGATATCACTGTTTCCGCACAGGTGGCTCAATCAGTCACAGCTTCAGCACAGGTGGCTCAATCAAAATAACTGAGCCACTGATTGAGCCACCTGTGCTAAAGCAGGGATAGCCTTAAAACCTGGCCTGTGTGTGACCCTTGAGGACTGGAGGTGTGCACCCCTGCTCTAAATGTTGAGTTTTATAATGATCTAAAGCAACTCCAGTCCTCAAGGGCCACCAACAGGTCAGTTTTTCAGGATATCCCTGCTTCAGCACAGCTGGCTCAATCAGTGGCTCGGTCGAAGACCTGACTTTTTGGTGGCCCTTGAGGGCTGCAGTTGCCCACCCCTGATCTAAGGGAATATTGATGACCTTGGTAAGGAAATTAAACCATTTTCGAAATGACAGTGACAAAATCACATACTTTGTTTTCATTAACCATTTTGCTGCCCGTTCGATCTACACCACATTGTCCCACAATAATAACGCGCCCGCCCCTGTATCACGGTTTCAGACGCCCTAAAGCTGCAGCTGGTGGAAGCGGCCGTACAGGAGACGCTGTGTGAGATCCTGCACAGGCTGCAGGGCAGCAGCCAGACAGAAGATGTCTGCACAATGAAATCCGCGTCCGACCTTATTGTATCCCTGCTTCTTGGGGGTGAGGAACAAACACGCATCACAAAAAATAAGCATTGCCACACATTTCTGTTTCATTGACAGACTGATGAATTAATTCCGTGTAAAGTGTCTGTGAAAATATTTCAGTCCGTGATTTAATCTGACATTTCTCCATTTATTTTGTTATTAGAATGAATAATTGTGTTGCACGTGATTTTTTTCCCCTTTGCTTTTTGAATGTTAACACCTTTCTCCGTGCTCCAGTTCACCAGATGTATTCATCGTCTGTGACTATGGGGATCATACTTGTGATCTTTAACTAAGTTAGTTTTTTTATTCTATCAAATAAAAACAACACGTGAGCACATTCACAGGTCTCAGAGAGGTCTGCAACCCTGCCTTTCCCCACCCATTATCTCTAGGCAGGCAATGCTTCCACTGCAGCTAGGGATTCTGGGAAATGACATGCAAATGAGAATAATGAAACAATGAGTACTATGCAAATCCTCCACTTTACCATCGCAACGTTCCTGTGATTTTCAACAAGATCTGTTCTAATTCCGTGCAATATGTGTGCTACCCAACAAAATGTAACACTTAGGCCCATACACACAGCAAGCAGCGTTTAACACAATGTTTACCTGAATGAACACAGCATTCACTACAGCAAATACTGAAATATTCATTAAATTTTGCCCCCGATAAAAGTTTGGCGTTCTCTAGTTTTAATCCTGTTTATTTTTTAATGGGATGACGTGGGGCCTCTTTGTGTTGTTTTGTAGATGAGTCAATGCAGAAGCTGTTTGATAACGGCATTGGCATAGTCTACCAGAATATCCCTCCCTGGCTAACCTCCGGGCACACCCTGTTTCAGATGACCGCGGCACTCGCCATTGCAAACTTTGCTAGAAACGGTAAGGATGCTTCTGTAAAACACCTTGCAGTGCTGCAGTGTGCTAGCTATGTAACTCAGGCTTATCTGACTCTGTTGCTATATAACCCGGGGTGGATTGCAGGCACATGCCAGCCGGGGCGAGTCCTTCAATAGCGGCCCTCCTCCTGCAGCGTCGCCATGACAACGCGATGCCGCAGGAGGAGATGCCGCTCCGAAGAAGGTAAGGCCTCGTCCAGGGGGGTGCTGAGCGGGCGCGCGCGCTCACGCTGGACACGTTGCGAAAATGCATGTGGCCTGCTCGGCGCTCAGCCACTTGCCGAGCAAGCAAAATTGATTTTGCTGCTCGCAAGCGCGTCACGCGAGTGGTTCTCACAATGAAGGCGAACTAGCTCTGTGACGTCGTGGCCATGCCCCCAGACGCGCGCGCACCTAGCCGGCCAGGAATCGCCCGGCCAAGCAGGGCGCAGCGCTGGAGCGCCTGAGGACCTGTTTACACCCTGGAGGAGGCCTAAGAGACACACCCCTCTCTCCCTTACCCCCCCTCTCACTCCAACACAACCCCCCCTCCCCCCCCCAACACTCTTACCTTGAGGACAGCAGCGGTCCTGCAGCTGCTTCCTCCGGTCGGGTGGAAGTTTGATCCCGGCACCCGACAGGAGGAGGGGGAGTATAGCAGAAAGAGACTGCCCCACCCCTTGTCCGTTAAGGAAATCCACCCCGGTTTATAACCCTTTTTTGCTGCGCAGAGACACCAGTAACAAGTTGTGACTAACACTTTATGGTATTAGCTCCCAGACTGCGGATATGAAAAGAATTGTTGCCTCTTGGCTCAGTAACACGGTCATTTTCAGAAAGTTACAGTGGCAGACGTGTTTTAGGTATCTCTACATCGGGGGGTGGCCAACTCCAGTCCTCAAGGGCCACCAACGGGTCAGGTTTTAAGGATATCCCTGCTTCAACACAGGTGGCTCAATCAGTCTCTGCTTCAGCACAGGTGACTCATTCAGTGGCTCCGTCTTTGACTAAACTGAACTTTGAAGCAGGGATGTCCTTAAAACCTGACCTGTTGGTGGCCCTTGAGGACTGGAGTTGGCCACAGCTGCTCTTCATCAATATTTCTCCAAAATAGAACTCAATTGGGAGATTTCGCACTGAAGTATTTAATCAGCCTGAAAAGGGGCGATTTGTACACAACAAAATTGTTCAGCTAAGGGAGATGATCATCTTTAAATTAGAAGGGCCTCCTTGTTTGCCCTCTATCCCACCTTTCAGTTCCTTATCCGAAAGCTCCGGTGGGCTTCGTGTTTTCGCCCTTGGCTTAGATCCGGGATAGAGGTTACGCGTGAGGAGTGAGCTGTGCCTTCCCTTTGCAGCTTTACACTTCGCAGCATGATGAAGCATTGAGGCTCAGAACTGTGCAATGTGTCAGCGTCTCCTCCGCGACTCAAGGAAGTGTTTACTTCTATTATCAGATCCCAACTGGACTAAGATGAAGTGCCTGACATCCGCAGGGAAGGAGATTGAAAGGCATGATTCACGAGTGCTGGCAGCAATGTTTATTGCAGAGAGAGGAGAGCTTGTGGCAGTCAAGAGAGATTGATGAGTAGATCATAAAGGATAAAGAATAGGAGCAAAAGTAAAAATGAGGCACAGGGCACACTCACTGGGGGTTCTAGATGCTCTATTTCATTGCATTAGTAATATTATAGTGTATATGATAATACTTTATCATTTACTGCTGTGTACTAAGTTGATCTGACCCCTTGCAGACGCATTTGCCAGAACACCTTCCTACTGTCTCTGTACGTTCTTCCTACTTACCAATTCGATTGTAAGCTCTTCGGGGCAGGGACTCCTTTTCCTAAATGTTACATTTATGACTGAACCGCTTCTTCCCATTATGTGTTATTTGTATTATTTGTTACTTATATGATTGTCACGTGATTGTCGCAACCAAGAAAGCACACGTATGATGCACTTAGCGTTACGTCGGAATCCATTGGTGGCGAGTTATCCCCATAATTCCCATGTGAGCGTGATTCCTTTAGGACAGGGGCGGCCAACTCCAGTCCTCAATGGCCACCAACAAGTCAGGTATTGGGGTTATCCCTGCTTCAGTATAGATGGCTCATTCACTCTGCTTCAGCACAGGTGGCTAAATCAGGCTCTGCTTCAGTACAGGTGGCTCAATCAGTGGCTCCGTCTTTGTCTTTGAGCCATCTGAGCTGAAGCAGGGATATCCGGAAAACCTTACCATTGGTGGCCCTTGAGGACTGGAGTTGGCCACTCCTGATTTAGGAGATACGTGAGCTTAGGCAGATATCCTTCTTTTGAACAAATTCACTGTAATTAAATACTTTGCCATCTGTTGGATGAGTTCTGTCTACGTCACTCTTTTATCAGACAGTAACTGTGTCCGCATGGTCCAACTGGGGGTGGTGCACCAACTGTTAGACCTATTGGAACAGCACGTGGAGGATGGAGATGTTGCTGTGCAACATGCAGCCCTCAGTGCACTGCGGAATCTCGCTATACCAGGTAAGTGTGTGAGTGTGTGTGTGTGTGTGTGTGTGTGTGTGTGTGTGTGTGTGTGTGTGTGTGTGTGTGTGTGTGTGTGTGTGTGTGTGTGTGTGTGTGTGTGTGTGTGTGTGTGTGTGTGTGTGTGTGTGTGTGTGTGTGTGTATTTTTACCAGAAAATATAGTATGAGAAATGCAACAGTTTTTAAGTATGTCCTTCAACTGATATAGTAGGTTAAATGGGACAGTGATTCAGAAAAGAAGATTGTACTAAAGCTTCCACTGGATTTTAGGGCAGGAATTTCCAGCTAAATTTTAGTGCAAATACAAATATAACTTGTGAGCCCATTCACATCTCAGACAGGATGGCAGCCCTGCTTTCCTCATTATCCCTTAGCACAAGGGGCGCAATCTTACTCCCCTGCTGCGTCCCCCCGCCGGTGCTCCCCCCTTGCTCGCGCACCCTCCTCCTTACCTTGGCTCTGATGTCATGACATCATGTGACATCACATTGCCATGGCAACAAGGCGTCACGTGACACCATAAGCCGTCAGTGCTTCCCCGGCATTTAATTTAAATGCCTTAGTGAAGAGCGCGGGGGCCCCTGTAAGCGCCAGGCCCCTCCCCCACAGAAGATCCCCCCCAGTTTACGCACCCGTGCTTTAGCATACAATGCTTCCACTGTAGCCAGGGATTCTGGGAAATGACATGCAAATGAGCATATATTAAATGGACAAGAAGTAAAGAGTGACAGTGTGCTAATTTGCATGTCATTTCCCAGAATCCCTGGCTGCTGTGGAAGCACTGTATGCTAAGAGATAATGGGGAAAGGCAGATGTGCAGGCCTATCTGAGACGTGAATGTGCTCACACGTGTGATTTTTATTTGCTGTACACTGTACACTGGAGGGTTTTTGTCACTTTTTATTTTCCCACCATAACTTATTTAATGTGCAGGTACATTTTGAATTTTTTTCACCCAAAAGCCGAGGCGAGATTTGCTGTTTTTGCCTTTTTTTTTTTTAATTGTATTGTATACCATGGCTCTGTATTTTGGCAAAGATCAAGTGTAGAGTCTGTCCTGTGAAGGATGGACTCTCATGGATACACATCGTCCTCTGGCTGTGGCCGAGAAAGTGGATACAATGAAGCCCGTCAATTTATTCTGGTGCACTGTAGGTCTAGTCAACCTGGTGGGGTCCATGTCGCTGCACCTTCAGGTTGTGTTGGTTGAGTCACAGCAAACGTCACTAGAGCACTTGGCACCTGCATGGATAATTTTGCACGACTCGTATGTTTTCTGCACTAGACCCTCCCCTGGTCTTTTGGCTGTGAGGGAACTCAATATTTTTGTACCTGCCCGGCCTTTTGGCTGCGGTGCACACTCCTGCACATTTTGTGTGTTGTTCGTTGGAGCACTTTGGCACTACATTGCACAGCGCACTGAAGCACTCGCACCATGGATTTGTTTTGTTTTGGTGTTGGGTTAACAGTAGGGTGACCAGATGTCCCGGTTTAACCGGGACAGACCTGTTTTTTTTAAGGTCGGTCCCGGCTGCCCGCCATTCTTTAAAATGTCCCGTTTTTTTCTGACTGTCCCGGTTTTTACCATCAGAGCAGTGGGGGCAGCAGAGAGCGGGGAATGCTGGCAGGAAGGAGAGCAGGAGGAGAACGGAGGCTGGGTCTGATCTGCCGCTGCAGAGGGTGGGGGCGGGGTTAGCTTCAGCGGTGCCCCAGCTATGAGACCCGGAAGTGAGTCAGTGAGAACTTCCGGTGTCTGCTGCCAGGGCTCAAAATGGCTTTCCCCCCACCCATGCTCCACAGTGACAGGTAGGGTCTAGAATGGGGAGAGAGAGACACAGACAAAGTATAGGTAGACAGAGACACATCATGGGGTGAGAGAGACAGACACGGAATGGGGAGAGAGAGACAGAATGGGGAGAGAGACAGAATAGAGAGGGAGACACACAACGAATAGGGAGAGACACACAGATGGGGAGAGACACACAGAGAATGGGGGAGAGAGAGACAGAGAATGGGAGAGAGACATAGAGAATGGGGGAGAGATAAGCTCAGAGAATGGGAGAGAGACACAGAGAATGGGAGAGAGACACAGAGAATGGGGGAGAGATAAGCTCAGAGAATGGGGAGAGAGACACAGAGAATGGGGAGAGAGACAGAATGGGAAGGGTGGAACAAAAATGGAAGGATGGGGGGAGAGAAAATGGAGGGATGGGGGGAGAGAGAGAATGGATGGATGGGGGGAGAGAGAATGGAGGGATGGAGGGAGAGAAAATGGAGGGATGGGGGAGAGATAATGGAGGGATGGGGGAGAGAGAGAATGGAGGTATGGGGGGGAGAGAATGGAGGAATGGGGAGAGAATGGAGGGATAGGGGAGAGAGAATAGAGGGATGGGGGAGAGAGAGAATGGAGGGATGGGGGTGAGAGAATGGAGGGATGGGTTGGAGAGAGAAAGGGGTGTGTGTGTGAGAAGGGGGAACGGAGTGGGGTGGAGAGACATAAAGGAGAAGGGGCGCAGTTGATAATGTCATTTGTTTTATAAATATTTTTTTTAAGGTGTCCTGGTTTTTACTTTTGTGAATCTGGTCACCCTAGTTAAGCACCCACTGTACCTTTCCGCGGAGAGAGAAAGACTGAGTGCTGGTCGGTGGTCGCCCCTCCTTCAGGGAAAGGCTGCGTTGGGTTAGTAAGCCTTTGGGCTGCACACCCTCACAACTTGGACACTCTGTCTTGCCTTCTGGCCAAGGAGGGAACAGGAAGGACGTCGGAATCCTCGGATGAAGACATTAAAGAGTAACGTCCGGACTCTTCATGGCCTTCTGGCTAAAGAGAGACTGATAGTCATGGGCTGACCTGATCTGCTGAAAAGGCAGTCACAAGTGGAGCGCACCTGGGACCCTCTGTGGACCACGAGCACATTTTTTTAGGTTGAACACTTTCACCGCCGGGCTTCTAAAAAAAAATACCATGGCTCTGTGTGTTACTTTCATAGGGGATTTGAACGTGCTGCTGACAATCTGGGGAGCTATCGTGCAACTGGAACACTCAGACTATCTCAGCGCAAAGCCTGCCGGCTTCCTCTGGCACTCAAACGGTTTATTGCCGCAAATTTAAAGCGCACGCATTTCCCAGACCGATTACTGTACAGAGTCTTAATTTGCTAAACTCAATTTCGGGATTTGCATGTATTGATCATAAGAGAGTTTGATTGAATTACTGTCAGGCTTTAAAATACCCCCAAATCTACTAGGGAAAATGGAGAGGGGAAAAAAGAATTAGAAGAGATTTTTCTTCTTGTAATCAGGAAATGCTGTAAGCGGCAGCATTAAGCAAACCATCCATCACATTCAGCATTGCGGAAGGACACGTGGAATGTAATTCATCAACTACCTTATGAAGCATGCAAGGAAAATAATTACCAAATATATGGCATTATATATATATATATATATATATATATATATATATATATATATATATATATAATGCCACTCTCGAAGCGGTGCCTGAGAATCACAGATAGAAGATTTGGGGGGGTCATTTCTATGGGATATGCTAATTGCAATTATCCCCGTTTAAGTGATTAAAGCTCCCTAAAAAAAGAAGAAAATCAATATTTGGATTTTCCTGAATTTTGAACTTGTTTAACAATAGGGCAATGTTTTTGGACATCAATAAATAGAAATGTTTATGAAATATTCACATAGTAGCATACATATCATGTGCATTCATTGCTAAAAATCCAACAATGATTATCATTTTAATTTACTTTTATTTCATGTTCTTCATTCTTTTTTTTTTCCAACAATTTTTGGTTAAGACTGACGTTGAAGTGATAATGGCATCTAGGGGAATTCTAATTGACACCTGTTATCATCTAGTTAGGATAAATTGCCTATAAGGAGGGGTGATCATTTTGTCATGTATGGATGCTGAAGCTTCCTTTCTAATGAAACAATCCTTGTCACGTTGTTCCAGCGATGAACAAGGTACAGATGTTGGAGGAAGGGGTAGCAGACAGAATCCAGATGCTGCTTAGGTCGGAGATGCCTCCAGTTCAATTTAAACTCCTGGGCACCCTGAGGATGCTGACTGATGGGCAAGGTAGAGCAAATAGAGCCAGATTTACCAATCAATGATAACAAAGTACCTGAAACGTTTCTTTTATTCAGTGTCCTTAACTCATTACGGAATCCAGTCCATTTCCATGTAGATGCATGTTACAGCAAGAGGTAATACAGTTTAGGGGAACGTGTGAGTTCTTTATAGTGCAGTCTATAGCAAACACAGCTTTCACACCCTTATAGGTTTCTTCTTCAAGATCTATTACCAGAACACTTTCTGTACATCACAACAATGAACCAACACTTCTCCAGAGCCAATGAGTCTAGTTCAGGGGCGGGCAACACCAATCCTCAAGGGCCACAACAGATCAAGTTTTCTAGATATCCCTGCTTCAGCACAGGGGGCTCAGTGGCTCAGTCTGATTTACCTCTATATTTGGAGGGAGAATTATATTATAGACAAGCCTGCAGTATTTGCCTTGTACCCATAGTTCACTATCGAGAACATGTTCAGTGCTTCCTTGCACTCCATGCATCCCTCCATCTTCTCCCCAGAACCATGGTGCCATTATATAGTTGCTCTCCCAGTCACCTCTTCCATTATACCCTTTTCCCACCATCATAACCCCCAGTCCCTTTCTTTGAAGCGGATACAGCCAGGATGCTGGGGCAGGATCCCAAACTCCTGACTCGGCTGGTGCAGTGGTGCGAAGCCAAGGATCACGTCGGGGTACGGGGAGAAGCAAACCGCCTGCTGGCGTCTCTCCTGCGTCACAGCAAGTCACAGGTAAGGCCCATATCCTTCAACACGACCATGAGGCTTAGGTCAGCCTACTTCAGGGGTGGCCACCTTCAGACCTCAAGGTCCACCAACAGGTTAGGTTTTCAGGATATCAGCTGGCTCAATCAGTGGCTCAGTCGAAGCCACATGTGCTGAAGCAGGGATATCCCGAAAACCTGACCTGTTGGTGGCCCTTGGACTGGATCGGCCACCTTTGCAGTAGGCTGACCATTGTTATAATGCGAGACAGCCACGTTCCAAAGACAAGCAGATAAAGATCCTTTGCAGAGTAGCGATAAGCCTGGATTTTATGAATGATGCTGCTTGGTTATTCTGAATAAAAGTCCCTGTAAATGTCACTGCTACATCTCTGTTGAAGCGGTTATTGTACACATTGCTGCCCGCAGGACGTAGTGACCGCCGTGCAGCAGGCCGCAGGCGTGAAGCATCTGGTCTCCATGACAACCAGTCCGCACGCTATAATGCAGAACGAAGCCCTCGTCGCTCTGGCCATCGCATCTGCGATCAACCTAGGTACAAAGAGAACTGCAAATGGGGCAAAAACATGGTTTATTAAAGAGCGCTTCATGATTATTCCGGGGTTCAATATTAGACCCATATTTACTAAATGGTGCTATTCCATAAGACAGCAGTGCGCAACTCCCCGCTCCTGCGCCCCCCTACCTGCTCCCTCCTCGGTCGCCCCCCCCCCTCGTGTCTAATGATGCGTCAAATTACACTGCGAGGTCATGTCACGTGACATGCGGTGTCATTTGACACGTGACGTCACATGGTCCTGCGGCGTCATTTGATGCCCTTTTGCCACACCGCCGGCTGAAACAAGGTAAGTGGAGTGTTGCAGGGGCCTCACGTGATCCCCCGGCATTAAATTAAATGCCTGGGGGAAGAGCGTGGGGCCCCTGCAACCACCCGTGCCCCCCTAGAAGAATCTCCCGCTCCCCACCGCCCTCCAGTTTGCCACACCGCTGCCATAAGACACCTTCCAGCTCACTCACATGAAGTTGACTTCATGCACCTGGGGGAATGTTCTGGAATGGAACAGCTCTTCATGTTTATAGAAACGATATTATATTGTTATGAGTGTGTTTGCTTATCTCCCACAGGTCCCCAAACCTGCATCCTTCCCCCACCCATGATATACATAACGTATACATACTAAGAAGCGTTGCTCCATTAAACACTTTCTGGGCTGGAAAACACTGTACGGCCCCATTCAGGCAGTGTTACTCCTTAAGGCAGGGGTTCTCAACCCCCAAAGTCAGGTTTTCAGGATATCCCTGCTTCAGCACAGGTGGTTCAATCAGTCCCTGCTTCAGCAAAAAAACAGCTCAATCAGTCCCTGCTTCATTATAGGCAGCTCAATCAGTGGCTCGGTTTTCGACTGTGCCACGGATTGAGCTACCTGTGCTAAAGCAGGAAGATCCTGAAAACCTGACCTGTTGCGGGTCTTCGGGACTGACGTAGAGAACCCCTGTCTTAAGCCATCTTCCAAGTCGGATGGCAACTTACCGACGTTCCAGTCCCTTTACTTGAATGGGCCATTTTTGCTAAGCTGTGCGAGAAGGGGTTTTATGGGGTAACAGCATCCCCTCCGCAGCCTCTAACTCGCAGAATGTTAGTTTCTTGCCCCATTAGCACGTCCTGCTTTTTTGGTGATTAAAAATCCCGATTTTCTTCGTCTCTAGCCTCTGAGGTTTCCATGGTGACCTGCACAGCGTAGCGGACGCTGGGGAGAGCTCCATTTTATCCTCCCGGACATTTCATACGACTAATCTCCAGAACGCAGAGCAGGCTGCCGGAAGGTTATACCATCTTTCCCTTCTCTTTGCAGACATTGTGGAAAAAGACTTCCAGGAATCGGAGCTGGTGTTGATCTTGCACAAAGTTCTGGAGGACGAGTCCATGGGTCCGGAGGTGAAGTACAACTCCATGGGTCTCCTGTGCAGCCTTCTGGGCTCGGGTTGGTATTTAAAACACACTGGGAGAATTCAACAGGTCGTCGTTCTCCTACTTCCCACAAATTCCCTTTTTAGATCTTTTATGACAATTTAGACCAGGAAAAGAGCAGAAAGATGCCGAAGTCTTTATAGATCACCTTACCCCAGAGGTGAAAGGAATTAAAATGTGATTGTTGGCAAATAAATGTATTACCTTGTGGCCCTGATTGTTACAGGGATATCATCCACCTTAAAGCCACAATCTAAGCTGGCCGTCCGTCTTTGACATTATTTTCATTTTTTTTACATAGGATTGAAGCACGGGTCTCTGGAGCTATATACCATTCATTTGAGCTCCATGGACACCCTGTTTCCTGAGATAATTACCTCCGTAGGGGGTGCCGGCAACCAGGGTTCACATAATGGCCGCTTTTCAGAGTTCCCGTGCCCTGCTGGCCAATAGGAAGCCATGACGTCATCCGGTGCGGCTTCCTACTCGCCCACGTGACGCGGGAGCTTTAAACTTGCAGGAGTTACTGGTACCACCTACGAGGGTAAGTATCTCTGGAAGCAGGGGGTCCCTAGGAGCTGAAATTAATGGGGTTCAGCTCCGCAGACCCCCTGCTTCTATCCTATGTAAAAATGGCTTGGATTCTTCTTTAAAGGGAGCACGATGTACTTATGGTGGCGGTTACTGGACAATTACCAGACTTGTGGACCATGGACAGCCAATTAGAAAAAGCTTCACAAACTGCACCCAACCAGGAATCAGAACTCGGAACTCAACGAGTATACTACAACTCAAAATCAGCACAGTGAAGCTGCACACAAACAGATGTAGTATAAAATGCTTCATACAAACTTTGCAACTCTACAGAGCAGAGTTCCAGTAAACACGTCTGTCCAAACAGTGTGCATGTGTGCATCCTGTGATTCTCTAATGGACCAACAAGCACAACTCCTTCAGAGATCTATTACACGACTGTTACATCTATCACCACCTGCACCAAATCTGCCCACAGGTCACAGTATGGCCACTTATTTAGGCTCTGCCAAACACTGGTAGTATATATTCTGCACCAGAGAGCACCATGGTAGTGCAGAGGAAAGGTGTTGTAAGCCAGAGGTGCTCAACTCCAGTCCTCAAGACCCCACCCCCCAAAAGGTCAGGTTTTAAGGATATCCCAGCTTCAGCACAGTTGGCTCCACCTGTGCTGAAGCAGGGATATCCTTAAAACCTGATCTGTTTTTTTTGGGGGGGGGGGGGGGGAGGTCTTGAGGACTGGAGTTGAGCACAACTGTTGTTGATATATATCCTCTGTTAGAGGTGGCTACAGTCCTCAAAGGCCACCAACAGGCCAGGTATTAAGGATATCCATGCTTCAGCACAGGTGGCTCAGGCTGACAGCCACTGTTTGAGCCACCCGTGCTGAAGCAGGGGTATCCTTAAAACCTGACCTGTTGGTGGCCCATGAGGATTGGAGTTGAGCACCACTGGTGTAAACCATAATGCCTGTGAAGGAGAAGACCACCATGGTAGACACGACTTCTGCTCTCACATTGTGTTCCATCTTCCCCCAGACGAGCTGAGACGGGAAATGGAAGAGGTCCACCTGCAGGAGACATTGGAGAAGCTGCATGGACACAGCAATAGTAACGTAGCCAAACAGGCCAACGCCGTCCTTCAGATACTGACCAACTCCAGCCAGAACAGCGGCCACTTCTTTGCATAGGTTTCGACCACCACACTGAACCCCTTGCCATCAGAACCTAGAGATGGAGGAATGCCCTCTCCGAGCGTCCATTTAGGGATCGGTTAGATTCATCCAATAGGAAGTGACATTACCTTTGGGAGATAAAGATAGTGACCTCTGGTTAGAAGAGGAAAGTCGTCCTGCAGCATTAATACTCGAAGAGCCTAATGCAGTTTGTACTGGTGTCTGGGCACAGACAAAACGGAAATAAAATGCTGACACCCACACAAAACGGAAACGTTTAACCCCGCACAGTAATTCCGGCAAACGTGTATTTACGGAGGCTGGTTTTCCATTGCAATTAAATAAAATGTAAATTATTTATTTGTCCATTATCAAAAGTAGCCGGTTTCTTTTTTTTGGTGGGGATACCATAGGGCAGCTGTGGCCAACTCCAGTCCTCAAGGGCCACCAACAGGTCAGGTTTTCAGGATATCCCTGCTTCAGCACAGGTGGCTCAATCAACGCCACCCCTGCCACAGAGAGTGCCCATGGCCACAGGAAAGATTTGTGGGGCGGATATTGGAACTGCAGCATGTTTCTGCAGCTGGCCAACCAATCCCACCTGACCCCATTTTTCAGCCGAGTAAAACTCACTGGAACACATAAGCCGCCAGGCTGGCGCGTGCGAAGCGCAAACGGCGGGGCCGCAGCCTAACAGAACAGTCTGCCCAACACTGACACTAAGAAAACAATGGAAATCTGCAGCAAATACTTCAGTCCGTCACTGTCCCTGCACACCAAAGAGCACCTGGGACATTGGGTGGGTTCCTTCAAAAACTCCCATATTAATCATTATTCTCACTGTACGCTCCACATGTTAGCGTTGTATAGCGCTGCCGTGAACAAACATGGAGAGAGAAAAAGAGAGAAAGAGAGAGAGAGAGAGAGAAAGAGAAAGGAAGAGAGAGAGAAAGAGAGAGAGAAAGAAAAGAGAGAGAGAGAGAGAGAGAGAGAGAGAGAGAGAGAGAGAGAGAGAGAGAGAGAGAGAGAGAGAGAGAGAGAGAGAGAGAGAGAGAGAGAGAGAGAGAGAGAGAGAGAGAGAGAGAGAGAGAGAGAGAGAGAGAGAGAGGAGAGAGAAAGAAGAGAGAGAGAAGAGATTAATGTCTAGCAGGAGGGATAATGCACAAATGACACAGCACTATAATCCAGCAGCTGGCAAATGATGTGCTGTTTGTACACTTTATTTCCCACAATGCGAGAGGAATCAGTGTGAGGGCCGATGGAAGACACTGCTCTCAGGTATGAGATTACAGCAGAATGTTTCGCTCGCCGTCTTTGGCCGACAGTAAATGCCACGTTACAGAACAGCGGGTTTTCGTTTCTCACTTTGGTTTTTAAACTGGTTGGGAGCTTTTAACCCCCTGGCTGCCAGCAAATTCAGTAGGTATCTTGTTTGGATGAAGTGGCCGACGCTGCCCAACTCCACTCCTCAAGCGCCCCCAACAGGTCAGGTTTTCGGGATATCCCAGCTTCAGCACAGGTGGTGCAGTCGAAGACTCAGCCACCTTTGCTGAAGCAGTAATATCCTGAAAACGTGGCCTGTTTGGTGGCCCTTGAGGACTGGAGCTGGCCACCCCTGCCCTTAATAATGTCCTTAAGGACTACTTCAAGCAGAGAGACGTGGGACCCCCCACCCCACTGTCTCAGGTTAAAGGCTTCATATGGCCTGTCTCTCTTTCTGTATAGTATGGGGCCCGTGGCACTCCAGGGTGGCTCTCTGCGGTTTGCGAATGGGAATGCACCTGGTAAGATGCATTGGTCGGCATCCTAAACTAGAATTCCCAAAACGTACAAACACATAGTGCCCCCACATACTGGCAGCGTGGAAGTGTGGGGGCATAACACAGCAGCATTTACATGACACATTGTTTTTTTTTATAGAAAAAAAAGCTTTATTTCAAAATTAATTACATTTCTTTGTTTATGGCATTTACAACAACAACAAAAATCCTGTCCTGTTTAGCAGGATTTATACTCCATACTCACATTGTAGCTCTACCTCTAATACACGCTGGCCCATATTCACTGAGCAGTGCTATTCGAGTGAATGGGCCCATAAAGGTGTTTTACAGCGTCTTCTAGAATACTAGAACATAGTAAATACGACCCTATGACATTTGGGGAGAATGTATCTCACTTTACATCCAGGTCTCAGCACAATAAAAACCTCTTCACACCAAGGGGAAATATCACGCCGATAAATAGCCTGAGAGGGAACGGGCATGTCACCAACGGGTGCTTTAATTACAAACCAGGCTCTCTTTTATAGTAAGTCTTTCAGCGGTGAGATGTTGGCTGGTTACCAAGCTCGGCTGGAACGCACAATAACGCACAATGACGCACAATGAAAGTGACAGGACACTGTGAATGTCGAAGTTCTCAGCACCGTGTTTGAGATTATGAAACATTAGGACCACGCGCAGTCTATGGGGAGAATTGTAAACACATTTACAGATGCACGAAGCAAAGTAACCAAGAAACAGCATCCGCGGCTACTTTAGTACAAACTGTGTAGTTTCAAACCGCTTCAAAAAAAATATATACATTTACTGTACAATAAAAGCTCTTTTATGCCAAGACCAGACACCTGCAGTGCTCACGGTTACCAGAAGGTGTCGCCCTTGTGCTGGATGTTAATGGTGAAAGGCAGCGTCACCCCAAAAATACAGCATATAAAAAAAGAATTCAAATAATACAAGGAGGGCATGGGGGGGGGGGGGGTGGAAGCCCTCCAAAATGTTTAACTGGTAGAACGGGTTTCGCTGCTAATGCTTCCCAGCACAGGAGAGGAGTAGCGAACATATTAACCCTTTCAATGACAAATAAAATGACTGTAGTAACAAAGGAGTATGATACTTTTAATTTGACCAACAAGTAGTTGATACTGTATGTTACAAGCTTCCCAACCTCTCAGGGTCCTTCATCGGGCAGGGCAGTGTGCGACAGCCCCCCTCCTTCTAATGAGCTCGAACGGTATTCCAGTATAATCATAAACAATAAAAAATAAACCGTTCTATACATCTAGGTGTGCCCTTCTCAGCAGGCGGGGGCTGTCTTTCCAGTGAACATCAGCCCCCAAAAATAAAAAAACAGATCTTCAGCTAGAGCAGTGGTGCTCATCTCCAGTCCTCAAGACCCCCCCCTCCCAGTCAGGTTTTAGGGATATCCCTGCTTCAGCACAGGTGGCTCAATCAGTGTGATGTGAAGAGTGAAGCAGGGATATCCTTATAACCCGACCTGTTGGGGGGGACTGGAGTTGAGCCCCCCTGAACTAGACGACCCTTTTGCACTTGGGAGGTGAAAGCAGAGAAACCTTCTCCTAACTCCCGAGCCGGTAAGCCCCCCACGCCAGCGCTAAATATTTCCTGTGCACGGAACGATATCTTCCACTACTGGTTTTATACAATATCAGGCCTACTTTAGAGGGACTAGTCAGCCTCCTTTCCCAAGGCCGTAAATATTGCATGCATCTCTTTAACATTGTATTTAAAAGGGCGGCCGAGTCGCCGTCTCCCATTCAGTATGTTCTGCAGTGTGTGCGGGTCCTATCGGACACGCACAGATCGCTATTCCGTGTCCCGCTGCTTTCCTGCCTAACGTTACATGTGGGGCCAGCAATACAACGGCCCACACACTTATATGTAATACATTAGGGTATAAGGTTGCCATACACCCCTATAAACTTTTGACACCTTGTTTAAAAGGATGGTGGTCTCCTGAAGCACAGTAACATCACTACACCATATGTTATATTCACACCTGGGTACATATTGATACAGATTCCATGAGAACATTCCAGAAGCCTGTGGAAGAACTCCTTAAAAAAAATGTTATTCTAAGGATGTTATTCTAAGGATGTCCTATAAGTGGTTCAGCAGTAAATAGGTGTTCAAAGACCCCCCCTCCAGCAGAGTACGTCACAGTGCTTTAATCTCTTACCGCCCTAAAGGAAGTAAATAATTTATCTCACTACAGAATGGCAACACCCACCTTCCTTTGAAAGGGCAGGGATGACGCAACCCCTGCAGTGGGTTATTGTCCAGCAATAGCGTGTCAGAGTCCGGGTTTAAAAATCAGAGCTCAGCCCTGAAGTTGGCCCCATGGATAAAAGTGTCATTGGCCACAGATTGAAAATAGAGCCGTAGCTGAACAGTTATAACCCCCATTCACTGCAAGAGGGGGGTGTTTCAGCCTCCTCTGGCAAGGTAAAGGTTAAACCAGGGAGAGGAATCCGCTGCAGGTTTTCGGATGACAGGTGAAGAGGAACAGATACACAGTCCGAGACGCCAGATATACTTTGGTGAGCTTCATGTTCAGGGCGAACCTGAACGCCCTTATAAGCTCCAACTCACGCACTGCAGGTGTCCGATGGGGATGGCTAATACATTGGGGAGCGGAGGCTCCAATTATCCAGTGGGTAGAAATATTTCTGCAGAGGGAGGAGTGCGAAGGAATCTCTGAAGACTCCAAGTCAGTGGAACGGTCCTTAAAATCGGTAGCCGGCCTTTACAGAATCAATGTCGGACATCAAAGTCCGAGCAAGGTAAATGCCAAAAATCTATAAGGGAAAAAGGAAAGACAAAAATCAGTGTGTTACCCAGTTTCATCTCTGCCTCAAAACAATGTGATCCTTTATATTTGTAATGGGTTTCAGAACACCTTCCCAAACTCCTTTCACTGTCCTGCAGTCTTCACCGTATCCCCGGTAAAGGCGGCTCTTATAGTGATCACGTGTTTCTGAATGTTGTGTTTCACATACATAATCTATAGATGCATATGGGGCTCCTCTGGACAATTATTCATTAAAGAATGATCCACAATAAGGCAAAAAGTTTGACCTCCGCAGCTTCAGACAGGCTGCTGGTTCGGCAGGGCACAGCACAGCGTATTGTAATGTCCTACTTTATACTGTATGTTCAGATAGAAGTGTCTTCTCAACACTCCGTGTGCGCCAGGGCTGCCCGAGTCACTGGTATACATGGAAAGTTCAGAGAGAAGACTTCTTCCTGTATGTGCCCCCCACAGCTCAGAGCTGGCATGGAGAAAGGGGTTCTGCCATGTACCCAAGAGTCCGGACAAGGGGTGCCACGTATCGAGGCAAAAATGGTCAAAAGTTCACCAGATGGATCCAAGAATAAACTCCATTAAAAGCAATATTATTTTATTCTTGGATACATTGCAAGCAATGTTGGACACAGAAACGTATTCCTGTAGCCCCGGTGTATATAATAAGAGGGGTGGGGGGGGGTGATTGTTCCCCGACATTACTAAATCAACATATATTAGCAAGTGTTAACTGTCCTCTGTGGCAGGGAAAGGGTTAACATATTATTAGAACTGCTCTCATTTTACCGCCAGAATAAATCATATTCTCACTCAACTTCTGTAAGCGCCGGGAGACGTTTGTGGGTGAAGTAGCACGTTCCCTGATTTCTAGTAACATATTTACTACACACAATAAAAACAAATAAACCGGCGCCTCCAAAAAGAAATATAAATATAGCCTGACCAAATATAAAGTCCAATACGGCTGGGATGAGATCCAAGGCAGATTCTTCAATCAAGTCTCATGGAAAGACAAACCGACAAATAAGACAAAAAGAAAAAAGAAAAAAAGAGCAAAAGATCATAGTGCAACTAAAGACAACTTAAACAAAAAATCACTGATACGGTTGACAAGAAAATAATTACAAATTTAATGCAAATGAATTAAAATATATATAAAAACAACAAACACTTGAATGTTGGGCTAGAGACACAATAAAGCGATGACATCCGGTAGGGATAAAATTGAAACCCTATTTACAGCAAAGCTGATGATAATAAGCCCATAGCACAGTGTCCTGTTCCTAAAACCGAAGCCTGGTAAGTAGATATAGTTAGTTATAGTTATAACTAAGCCTCTAGAGATCCACATCATGCCCCTGACGAAGTGACTGACGTCACAAAACGCGTAGGGTATTTTTTATTGGCAGAGACTTTGACATTCTCCCCCGGTAGCACTTCTGTCCTCCCTATACCCAGCCTGAGCTCTCTGAGCTCCCCGGTCTCTGTCCAGCATTTCCCCTGCTTCTGCGCCAAGTGGTGACGTCACCGAGCTATCGCGAGACCTCTTGGTCTGCGTGTATCACCTCGGCGAATCCCTCGGCAGCACTGGGTCCAGGTCTTCACCTGTGTCACCCCCCACACATCAGCACATCCGTGTGTGTGTTAGCAGCGGCAGTTTCCGGCATCGTGGATCTCTGAAGGCTGAGTTATAACATCTACTTACCAGGCTTCGGTTTTAGGAACAGGACACTGCTACAGGCTTATTATCATCAGCTTTGCTGTAAGTAGGGTTTCAATTTTATCCCTACCGGATGTCATCGCTTTATTGTGTCTCTAGCCCAACATTCAAGTGTTTGTTGTTTTTATATATATTTTAATTCCTTTGCATTAAATTTGTAATTATTTTCTTGTAAACCGTATCAGTGATTTTTTGCTTAAGTTGTCTTTAGTTGCACTATGATCTTTTTTCTCTTTTTTTCTTTTTTGTCGTAGTTTTATTTGTCGGTTTGTCTTTCCATGAGACTTCATTGAAGAATCTGCCTTGGATCTCATCCCAGCCATATTGGACTTTATATTTGGTCAGGCTATATTTATATTTCTTTTTGGAGGCGCTGGTTTATTTGTTTTTATTGTCTGTATTGGTTTGTGTGAACCTTTTTTCCTGGCAGCCCCCACTTTAACATTTAAAGTGTGTATATTTTATGTTAGTCACCTATGTGTTACTATTTGTTATTTTTAGCATTAGCGCTGTTCCCACTGCCCTTCCCCTTTATATATTTACTACACACATACAATTACTGTTCTCCGAATAAAAATCTACAGTTTAAATGACAAATGTACTAAAAAGAGGAAAAATGCTTTTAACTGAAGGTAGGAAGAGAACAAACGTCATAATCACGGCTGGGAAGGGAGTGACAGGCAGTGGGAGATTACGTGGAAATGATGTCATCAAGTCACATGACACTGCCATCGGCCAAGAGGCAGGAGTGCGGCAGGAGTGCGGCAGGAGCGAGGCAGGAGTGCGGCAGGAGTGAGGCAGGGGCAGGAGTGCGGCAGGGGCAGGAGTGCGGCAGGAGTGCGGCAGGAGTGCAGCAGGGGTGCGGCAGGGGTGCGGCAGGGGCAGGAGTGCGGCAGGGGCAGGAGTGGGGCAGGGGCAGGTGGGGCAGCGGCAGGAGTGTGGCAGGCGCAGCGGCAGGAGTGTGGCAGGGGCAGCGGAAGGAGTGTGGCAGGGGCAGCGGCAGGAGTGTGGCAGGGGCAGCGGCAGGAGTGTGGTAGGGGCAGGAGTGTGGCAGAGGCAGGATGTGACATGGGCAAAGGCAGGAGTGTGGCAGAGGCAGGAGTGTGGCAGGGGCAGGAGTGTGGCAGAGGCAGGATTGTGGCAGAGGCAGGAGTGTGGCAGAGGCAGGAGTGTGGCAGAGGCAGGAGTGTGGCAGAGGCAGGAGTGTGGCAGAGGCAGGGGCAGGAGTGTGGCAGAGGCAGGAGTGTGGCAGAGGCAGGAGTGTGGCAGAGGCAGGAGTGTGGCAGAGGCAGGAGTGTGGAATGGGCAAAGGCAGGGGCTACGAACACCGCTGTACCTGTAAAATGGAGATTAGCAGGAACGCTCCGGCCACAATGTATATGTTCCTGGGTAACCAGGCCTCCAGCGCCGAAATGCAGCCTTTCAAATATGTTACTTTGCCCCTCTCAGCAAGCGACTGAAAGAAAACAAATATATTGCAGTAGAAAATCTACGAACGTGATGTATATTAATATGAATATATTCATACAAGCTGTTCTGCCCCTGACCTGATCCTAATAACATCATCAGGACCCCTCTGTCTGTTTCTCTCCTCATCGTGGAGCCCCGAATTTATTTGTTAAAAAGCCAAATATAATGAAATCAAAACAAGTGCAGAACACAGAGAGACCCAGAGACACGATCCTGCTCCCCGGCGGGAAATGTTCTGCGGCCGCTTCATTGTCTAAACCGGGGCGCGCTAACTGGGGTGGGGGGCACGAGATTATCTGAGGGGGGCACGGGGTTTACAGAGGCCCGCGCATTTACCGAAGGCAAAGGCCTCTGTAAACTGCACTTACCTTAGTTCAGACGGCTTCTGGAAACACGTCGCCATGGCAACGTGGAGGGGGTCATGTGAAGTCATGTTGCCATGACAATGTAACATCATGCCACCCAGAACGTCTGAACCAAGGTAAGGGGGGGGGGGGGAGGGCGTGCAGAGAGGGGGACAGCCAGCCGGGGGGCATGAGAAAAAGATTGCGTTCCCCTGGTCTAAACTAGGGATATCAACTCCAGTCCTCAAGAGACACCACCAACAGCCCAGGTAATACGCATGTTCCTGCTTCAGCGTAGGTGGCTCAGTCATTTTGACTGCACCTCCCTGTGCTGTAGCAGGGATATCCCTAAAACCTGGCCTGTAGGGGGCCCTTGAGGACTGGAGTTGAGCACCCCATGTCTTAAGCCTCTAAGGTATTACACCTGGAGTGGCCAAACGCCACCAACAGGTCAGGTTTTAGGGATATCCCTGCTTCAGCACAGGTGGCTCAGTCATTGGCTGAGCCACAGATTGAGCCATCTGTGCTGAAGCTGGGATATCCTGGAAACCTGCGTGTGGCGGCCCTTGAGGACAGGAGTTTGCCACCCCTGCGTTACAGAGACAGCTATAGGGGTTACATTAGCCTTGCTAGGTTGAGACAGGATCCTTGTTACATTTGGGGGGAGGTTCAGTATACAAAACAGTAAGTCCGGTTTAAGGCGGAAGGTATCTCCCAACCTTTCATGTCCTAAAAAATAGTTTCAGAAGGAACAACGGATTGGAAAATCTAAACTCATTTATTTGAGCCAACACAACGTTTCGACCTCAGAGGTCTTTATCAAGTGACATAGGGGCACTATGTAACTCCCCTATGTCACGCCCCTATATCACTTGATAAAGACCTCTGAGGTCGAAACGTTGTGTTGGCTCAAATAAATGAGTTTAGATTTTCCAATCCGTTGCGCCCGTGTTCCTTCTGCTACTGACCTAGGACTGGAAACGGGCTTTCGTTCAAGCCCGGGAGCACCGGTAACTGTATCATTGAAATATTGTTTCTAAGTGTGCAGCATTCACTTCATATGTCTGGACTAAAAAACAGTTTAACAACATTTTTTTGTTTACTATTAAATGGGAAAAAAAAAAAGGGGGACAAAAGTGTAAAACTATTTTCTTTGAAATACAATTGGTAACAGCGATGAGAGCGCTTACATTCTTCCGGACGTCGTAGCCACACTGCGTGTTCACAACGCTTTGCTGCGAGAAGAAATAGGAGACGTATTAAAGCAGGAAACGGTGGGATAGAGGAGCAGCGTCTCTGCGCTTTCCACACGGACGCCAATGTAAAAAAATGTAATTCAGCAACACCCCACTACTGACACCCTACTGTACCGAGGCCCGCGCGGGAACAAGATACACACATCCAGGCAATTCCAAGGCAGCATGGGGCTGTGTGTGCGCCTTCCTCTGGATCAATATAATGTAAATACATATATAGGATAAAGTATCTGTCGTCTAAATGTAGCATAGGTTGAACTTGATGGACACCCGTATTTTTTCAACCTCATCTAATATGCAATTATGTAACTATGCACCAATGTAACTATATAACTATGCACCAATGTAACTATATAACTATATAACTATGCACTTATGTAACTATGCACCAATGTAACTATATACAAGATCAGTATTATGATATCAAAACGGTTTATTCACCAAGGGGAGGGGGGAGGAAAAATACAATCACACCCAAGAGGGGCTTCTATTCCTAATTCAGGGGAAGCACCTTAACCCTTTGTTGCTTTGCAATGCGTTGCAGGTTCCTGCACCAGCAAAAGGGTCAA
Source organism: Ascaphus truei (assembly GCF_040206685.1). NCBI lineage: Eukaryota > Metazoa > Chordata > Amphibia > Anura > Ascaphidae > Ascaphus > Ascaphus truei. Next base: position 7,409,214 of record NC_134490.1, on the reverse strand, counting down.
CAAACTGATAAATAATTGTTTTTCCACATTATAAACAAGTAAAATTTCCAAATAAAAATAAATATCCCGGTTTATTTAATATCCCCCCAAGTGATATTTTCCCAGTTGTTTATGATACTTTGTGACGTCGGGGGGGGGCCGGGGGGTCTAAAGCCCTTCCCTGACCGGGTACTGCTGCTGTGTTTGCCCGTGGCGGGGCGGCACGCTGAGCGGGACTCACAGCCGGATCCGCGATACAGCAGGAGAAGGGGACGCCGCACTTCTCCCGGCTCAGATTCACACTGGAGCAGTTGAAGTATTCGTTCAGGTCCCAATCGTCTGGTCCCTGAGCCCCACAGCACTGATTCTGTGATGGAAACATGGCGTTTAAAATCGAATAATAATAATAATTCATGTGCATTTATAAGTCAGGGGCGGACTGACCAGGGGCGGACTGACCAGGGGGGGAACTGACCCCCGGGACGGTCACTTTTATTAGAAAGGGTCCGGTGCAGAAGAGAAAAGCTGCGCGTGCACATTTCGCCCAGCAGGTGGCGCAGCAGAACCCAGCAGCTCCTCTTCTCGGCGTGCTGCTGGTTATGGTAAGGCCGCGCTTATATTCCCGGCGACGCGACGTCGTGTCTAAACAAATGTATTGACTCCGTCGCGTCTGCTTATAGTAGGAACGACGCAACGGCGCGATCGCTGGAAGTCAGTGAAATGTTATTTTTTCAGGCACCGCTGCGTCACCAGGACACACGATGCATGGATGTAGTGTGCGTATTAGGCCGCATTTATAGTCCCAGCGACTGCAACGCTGCGGTCACTGAAAAATCAATTTGATTTTACTTCCAGCGATCGCGACCAAGCTTCGTCCCCACTATAAGCGCACGCGAAGGATTCAATGCATTTGTTTTGACGCGACGTCGCCGGGACTATAAGCGTGGCCCTGCATGTAGCACGTATATATCCTGCATGTAGCACGTATATATCCTGCATGTCGCACGTATATATCCTGCATGTCGCACGTATATATCCAGCATGTCGCACGTATATATCCTGCATGTCGCACGTATATATCCTGCATGTCGCACGTATATATCCTGCATGTCGCACGTATATATCCTGCATGTAGCACGTATATATCCTGCATGTAGCACGTATATATCCTGCATGTAGCACGTATATATCCTGCATGTAGCACGTATATATCCTGCATGTAGCACGTATATATCCTGCATGTAGCACGTATATATCCTGCATGTAGCACGTATATATCCTGCATGTAGCACGTATATATCCTGCATGTAGCACGTATATATCCTGCATGTAGCACGTATATATCCTGCATGTAGCACGTATATATCCTGCATGTAGCACGTATATATCCTGCATGTAGCACGTATATATCCTGCATGTAGCACGTATATATCCTGCATGTAGCACGTATATATCCTGCATGTAGCACGTATATATCCTGCATGTAGCACGTATATATGCTGCATGTAGCACGTATATATCCTGCATGTAGCACGTATATATCCTGCATGTAGCATATATACTGGAGGGTGGAATTTATCTATATAAAAGTGGCTGTTTTAGTGAAGCATCGCCCGAGGGACGCTTTGGCTGTCACTGCTGAAGCCGGGGTTAGAGAGACACACACAGTGGGTGAGAGAGAGGGTGGGACGAGACACACACGCGCGTGCACACACACAGTGGTGAAGACATGCACGCATACACAGTGCGGAAGACACACGCGCACCATGCGGAAGAGACACACACATATACGAGTGCCTGTGTTTATAGTGAGAAATCAAAGCTAAGGTGTAGGGCAGAGGAGTTTATGAGGCTGAATACTAATGGCCCATTCGGCGTCCGTACCGCTTTCTGCAAGGAATCAATGAGGTTCTGCAGGTCGATATCGTCCCGATACGCCTTGATGTTGTTCTCGAAAAAATCCTTGGCTCTGTCCCTCACCCAGTCCTGGAACAGGAAAGCCAAGACGGCCACAGCCAACTCCATGAAAAAGATCAAGACGATGGCACCGCAGAACTGTGCAGGGATACGTGGGCCAGAGGTTACACTGTGCAGGACTTATACAGAGCGCGAGAGCGAGAGAGAGAGCGAGCGCGAGAGAGAGAGAGAGCGCGCGAGAGAGAGAGAGAGAGAGCGCGAGAGAGAGAGAGAGCGAGCGCGAGAGAGAGAGAGAGCGAGCGCGAGAGAGAGAGAGAGCGAGCGCGAGAGAGAGAGAGAGAGCGCGAGAGAGAGAGAGAGAGCGCGAGAGAGAGAGCGCGAGAGAGAGAGCGCGAGAGAGAGAGAGCGCGAGAGAGAGAGAGCGCGAGAGAGAGAGAGCGCGAGAGAGAGCGCGAGAGAGAGAGAGCGAGAGAGAGAGAGCGCGAGAGAGAGAGCGAGAGAGAGAGAGCGAGAGAGAGAGAGAGCGAGAGAGAGAGAGCGAGAGAGAGAGAGCGAGAGAGAGAGAGAGAGAGAGCGAGAGAGAGAGCGAGAGAGAGCGAGAGAGAGAGCGAGAGAGAGAGCGAGAGAGAGAGCGAGAGAGAGAGCGAGAGAGAGAGCGAGAGAGAGCGCGAGAGAGAGCGCGAGAGAGAGGCGCGAGAGAGAGCGCGAGAGAAAGCGCGAGAGAAAGCGCGAGAGAGAGCGAGAGAGAGCGAGAGAGAGAGCGAGAGAGAGAGCGAGAGAGAGAGCGAGAGAGAGAGAGCGAGAGAGCGCGAGAGAGCGCGAGAGAGAGCGCGAGAGAGAGCGCGAGAGAGAGCGCGAGAGAGAGCGCGAGAGAGAGCGCGAGAGAGAGCGCGAGAGAGAGCGCGAGAGAGAGCGCGAGCGAGGCAATTCATAGAGAGGCATAAAGTTGGAAATAGTTTTTGCAGGTGAGCGACTTACAAACTTCAGAAGACAGATATTCTCTCGGAGGGCTCCCACGCAGCCAGCGAAACCCAGCGTAAACATAATGACACCAACCAGCAGCACCAGCCACACCGGGTCAAAGCCATGGAGACGGGTCACTTTAGTTATGTCCGACAATATCCCCTGAGAAATAAGCACAGACACAGCCCTTAGTATATGTACAAACATACATGTGACACTGGCTCCTACCAACATTATACACAGTATACAAGTATCTCTCTAGAACTAGGATCAACCACCGATTAGAAACATCAAGTGTAGATAGATATAGATATAGATATGCTTTGTATACACACACAAAATGGAAGTGAAAGGCGCTCCCGAAACATTGTGACCAGAATATGATGTTGTGCTCGGTTCAGTGATAACAGGACACAAAAAGATGGAAGAGGCAGCACACCCCGATACTGCAACAACAATACTCTATTACAAAAACACAACCAGGGGTCCCCATCGCAACTGGGAACACACACACACAATTGATTGAGAAACCACACATAGTTAAGTAACGGATCAGTGCAATAATTTATCGGTATTACGTTGGATCAACAAAGACTCCCGATTTTTGAAAGCAAGATGTTGGTCAATAAAAGGAAGATTATATTACAGCAAAAGGAAACCACAACCTCAAGAGTAACGAACATTTGGCCAACACTGTGAGAAGAGCAACGGCAGCTTGGAAAAGAAATGTACGCCTTCTAAATTAGGATCGTTTTTGTTAGAAAAAAGGAAGAGATCAAATAGGAGATATTATTACAGATAACATATATATATATCTTATACTAATATTAGTGAAAGCACTGCATGCATGCCTGCCTGCTGGATGTCCGGTGTCCCTAGGGGAAATCTCATTGGTCCCTTGGGCCGCCCCCGCACACCTCTCATTGGCCTGAGGCGGGAGTGACGGCCCAAAGGACACACAGGGACAAAAACACACACACAGGGATATACACACACACACGGACACACGGACACACGGACACACACAGTAGGGGGGGGGGTGTACATTAGCAGCATGTATAACCCGGGGGGGGGGGGGCCTCACATACCCGCCGGAGCCTCCGCCTCTTCCTCCCCGAAATCAGCCTCCCCCCCCCCCCCCGGCGCCGCTACAGTCAGCGGAGGAGCGAGTGCCCGGGACAGCGGGGGAGCGGCCACAACAAGCTGCCTCCCGCCTCAGTTCCACGTGGGAGCGGCCGGACGGGTGAGTGAGCGGCCTTCACCTCCCCTCACCCCCCTTCAAATCACCTCCCCTCCACCCCCCCCCCCCCCCCCGGCACCGCTACAGTCAGCGGAGCGAGCCAGCGCCCGGGACACAGCGGGGGACCGGCCACAACAAGCTGCCTCCCGCCTCAGATCCACGTGGGAGCGGCCGGGACGGGTGAGGGAGCTGCCGAACGGGTGAGTGAGCGGCCGGACGGGTGAGGGAGCGGCCTTCACCTCCCCACACCCCCCTTCACCTCCCCTCACCCCCTTCACCCCCTTCACCTCCCCTCACCCCCCTTCACCTCACCTCCCCTCACCCACCCCTCACCTCCCCTCACTCCACTTCCCTTCCTTCCACCTCCCTCCACCCCCCCTTCACCTCCCCTCCACCTCCCCTCCACCCCCCCCTTCACCTCCCCTCCACCCCCCCCTTCACCTCCCCCTTCACCTCCCCTCCACCCCCCCCCTTCACCTCCCCTTCACCTCCCCTCCACCCCCCCTCACCTCCCCTCCACCCCTCCTTCACCTCCCCTCCACCCCCCTTCACCTCCCCTCCACCCCCCTTCACCTCCCCTCCACCCCCCCCCTTCACCTCCCCTCCACCCCCCCCCCCTTCACCTCCCCTCCACCCCCCCCTTCACCTCCCCTCCACCCCCCCCTTCACCTCCCCTCCACCCCCCCCTTCACCTCCCCTCCACCCCCCCCCTTCACCTCCCCTTCACCTCCCCTCCACCCCCCCCTCACCTCCCCTCCACCCCCCCTTCACCTCCCCCTCCACCCCCCTTCACCTCCCCTCCACCCCCCCTTCACCTCCCCTCCACCCCCCCCTTCACCTCCCCTTCACCTCCCCTCCACCCCCACCTTCACCTTCCCTTCACTCCCCCCTTACAACCTCTCACCACCTCCACCCCCCTTCCCACCTCCCCCACCCCCCTTCCCAACTCCCCACCACCTCCCCCCCCTTCCCACCACCTCCCCCCCACCCCCCCTTCCCACCACCTCCCCCCCCCCTTCCCACCACCTCCCCCGCACCCCCCCCCCTTCCCACCACCTCCCCCCCACCTCCCCTTCCCACCACCTCCCCCCCCACCCCCACCACCTCCCCCCCACCCCCCCCCCCTTCCCTGAGGCGGAGTCACGGGCCAAAGGACACACAGGGACACAGACACACACACACACACGTAGACACACACACACACACACACAGACGTAGACACACACACACACACGTATACACACACACACGTATACACAAACACACACACGTAGACACAAAAACACACACACGTAGACACACACATAGACACACACATACACACGTACACACACACGCACGTAGACACACACGCACGTACACGTAGACACACACACATGTACACGTAGACACGCACACACACACACACACGTACACGTACACACACACACACACATGTACACGTAGACACGTACACACACACACATGTACACGTATACTCACACACATGTACACGTACACACACACATGGAGACATACACACACACACATGGAGACATACAAACACATACGTGGAGACATACACACACACACACGTATACACTCACACACGTATACACACAGGTATACATACACATAATGTATACACACACACACACACATGTATACACACACATGTATACACACACACACACACATGTATACACACACATGTATACACACACACACACATGTATACACACACACACACACACGTGTATACACACACGTGTATACACACACACATATGTGTATACACACACACGTGTATACACACACACACGTGTATACACACACACACGTGTATACACACACACACGTGTATACACACACGTGTACACACACACACACACGTGTACACACACACACACACATGTGTACACACACACACATGTGTACACACACACACACACACGTGTACACACACACACATGTGTACACACACACACACGTGTACACACACACACATGTGTACACACACACACATGTGTACACACACACACATGTGTACACACACACACATGTGTACACACACACACATGTGTACACACACACATGTGTATACACACACACATGTGTATACACACACATGTGTATACACACACATGTATACACACACACACATGTATACACACACACATGTATACACACACACATGTATACACACACACACACACGTATACACACACACACATGTGTTTACACACACAAACATGTGTACACACACACACACACACTTATACACACACACACATACAATGTATACACACAAAACATGTATACACACACACAAACATGTATACACGTGTATACACACATGTGTATACACACACACGTATACACACACACAATGTATACACACACACGTGTATACACACACACACACGTGTATACACACACACACACACGTGTATACACACACACGTGTATACACACACACACACGTGTATACACACACACACGTGTATACACACACACACGTGTATACACACACACACACACACACACACGTGTATACACACACACACGTGTATACACCACACACACGTGTATACACACACACACACGTGTATACACATACACACACACACACCCACCACCCCCCAGCACCACCACATCAGCACACCGGTATCCCATGCCCCCCCAGCACACTGGCATTCTCGGCTCCCCACCATTCCCAGCCCCCTTCAACACCATCAGCACCCACACATCGCCACCTTTGCACCTCCCCCATCGGCACACCCACATCCGCACCCCCACATCAGCACCAAACCCTCCCAAATCAGCACACCAATACAATCACCATCAGTACAGCCACAGCAGCACTACCACCGCACATGGGCCGCGTGGACCACTCCCCACCCAAATGCCACACCCACACCACAAACATCCCGGGCAACGCCGGGGCTCTCAGCTAGTATATATATATAAATAAAAAAGGTCAATACAATGGAACGTTTCACCCCCAGGGACATGTTTGAGCGGGTGCGCTGCAGAAATAATCCCCGGTGATGTCCTGCCCACACTTTATAGATATGGACAAGTGGAATGTGACTATCTTTGGGGAGAGGTGCAGCCTACGACAAGCTAAGGATTCTGTTTGTCTGTCCCTTGAGCAGCAGAAGGTCAGGGTGCGACAGGAAGGAAATGAGGAAATGCGGAAGGAGACCAGAGCAGCAGGAACTCTCTGGAGACCAGTTATCCCGGTCAGGTCATGGACCAGTGGGGGGTTTGGCGGCAGTACCGGATTACACAGGAGTCCGACAAAGAGGCCAGGAGGCTTGAAATGTTTCTCTATTGTGCACATATAAAGC
>NC_134490.1:7398104-7401583 GCF_040206685.1 Ascaphus truei | reverse complement strand
TCCTTTCCCTGGGTGTGCGGATTTTTTTCGATACATTAAAGAAGAAACTTTAGTGCGGTCAAAAAGGAAAATATAAGTCCTTCATTTTCTTTGATTTACTTTTTGAGCGCTGAACCAGTCTGGTTTTTAGACGAATTACAAGGGTCAATACTAATGCTAGAAACCCAACAAAGAGGAACTGCACTTACACCACAATTATTTATAGAAAGCGTCTACTCAACTACTTCCATCCCGACCTTGGGTGGAACCGTGTCCATAACAAAGAGCCACCTACTTTCGTTCTGGACAATAGACCGTCTCCATCACTCCCCCCCCCCCCCGCCCAGGGGTACCCACCAGTGACACACCCTGTGTCTTCAAATGTATATTTCTTATGGTCATTCCCCTTTTAAGAATAAGTTTGCTATGTAAATACTAGACCTTTCCTAGAGTCATCAACCCGAAAGGTTTTTGGTATTTACTCTACATAATGGATACTGTTTTTTTTTATATATCTCTGTTTTGCGATCTTATTTTTCACTGTAGGTTAGTAGTAATTAAACTTATTACATATGTCTTGACCATACATATGGTTTTATATATCGACTTAATCACCGGTTACGGTCGCTTTTTTAACTTTTGACATTACCCTGCGTTTTATAACCGACTGATTGGATGTTCTCTGGTCTGATCGGCACATATCATTTTTTTCAGGTGCGTTTTGCATCTCTGGGGCTTAATCTGACAACACTGTGTTTCACTTGCATCATTCCAGTGATCACGTATCCGACGTTGCGTTTTAATCTTTGCGTTGCACCGAGCGATCGGGCCCTAGAATAAGGCGCCACGATGTCACTGACGCAAGGTTTCGGAAGCTGCAAGTATTCTTGTGTGGCTTTTCACGGTCACCCGATGTAAGGTCCAGACCGGATCTGAAACATTGTTTCCTCTGCTGTCCCACAATGTTCCAGGGTGCCAGTAACATCCTTTTTTGAGGTACCCTTTCATGATACTATTTATATTTAGTGCTGACCACAATACAGGTCAAGGGTAGCCAACTCAAGTCCTCAAGGGCCACCAACAGTATCTCTCTGCTTCAGCACACGTGGCTCAATCAGTGGCGCAGGCAACTGCGCCACTGATTGAGCCCCCTGTGCTGAAGCAGAGCTATCCTGAAAACGTGACCTCTAGGTAGTCCTTGAGGACAGGCGTTGGCTACCCCTGGGATAGGTGTTACCCAGATTGTTGAATTGTTTTGCAGCTTCTCTCTCCCGGTCATTACCTTGTCCTAATTTTCCGACCTACTATATGAGACACACACAAGTACCTTGTACTCACTTTTTCACTCCATGCCCAAAGACCAACTCCCAGGAGAACCATGCCAGATAACTGGGGAGAGAGGAAGAAAGCACACAGCTTAGAGCCACGCGGACATGTTCCTCGTGTGCGGCCACAATAAATGTCTCTTTGTAATTAGTTTATCACGTCTTTGCAAAGCCCCATCCCCCTGATACAATACGGTGAGAAGCTTAGGATCGCACAGATAACAGGCTGTTATGTACGTTCACTATATTAAACAGGACTAACAGATTGCTTTAAAAAGGACCTGCACCTATAACACGAGTTGCTGCCCCATAGAGCTTACAATCTAATTTTGGTGCCTGAAGCACAGGGAGATAAAGTGACTTACCCAAGGTGCCGATGTCGGGATTACCGCCAAGATGCTCATCCAGGGTGAAATAAAAAAAGGGCTTTCCTAAAGTGAACGGTAGTACCGCTAACATGCAATGAATTTTTAGGTGGTGTAAAGGCAGGTTACGCCCGTCCCTCACAGCCTTGCAATAAGATGAATGGGGGGGGGGGGGGGGAGAGGAAGAGAAAGAAACTCACCCAGAATATGATGTTGTAGCTGAAAAGCAGGTATTTGTAGCAGCAGCTGACCTCAGCAGTGCTATACCGATAATAGTGCATCCTCTCTGCAAGTGGCACTACTGGGGGAGGGGGGAAAGAGAAGGGGCGGGAGGAGGGGAGAGGGAGAGAGGGGGAGGGAGAGAGTTAAGCAACAGAACCTTTAAACTACAGTACACAGAAAAACAAAGGAAGTCAAAATATATACCTTTCCTTAGAAACAATAAGCCCTTTAGAACTGGAGGGTTAATCACACGGCTGCAATCCCAGACTTATATAGTTTCACAAGCTTTTTGGAACACACAAAATATACACTTTTTTACATAGCTTTAGCAAATACATTAAATAATGACAAATGTATTCTTTTCGACACACACACACACACACACACACACACACACAAATGGAAGGGATTAGTGACATTGTTGCCTGTGTGTTACCCTTTTCACTGGCAGCAGCGGGGTTACAGATAACATCAAGGTTTTCCTTTCCCTGAGCAAACTTAAAAAAAATAAACCAGCAGCTAAAACTTTTTATTGCATTTCTGAGATTTTTGCACACAGACGTTCCCAGATTCTCGCTCAGCGATAATGTTCTGAGTCAACTGAACAACCTATCCCAGGGGTGACCAACTTCAGTCTGTTCAAGAGCTACCAACAGGTCAGGTTTTCAGGATATCCCCGCTTCAGCACAGGTGGCTCAAAGACTGGAGCCACCTGTGCTGAAGCAGGGATATCCTGGTAGGATTTGAGGACTGGAAATACCAGAGAAGTCGTTACAAATCCTCTCGCCTGGAGCACGAACGTGCGAAATGTCGAGAGGATGCTGCCCCCCTAGTAACACGCCGAACCTCCTGTGACATTTCCACGCCCCGGAGGCCGTTTTTTGGCCATCTGCCTGACAGCTGTGTACAGAAGAGGGAGTGTGAGAAGGGTAACAGGTCCGGAGGAGACACAGGAGGATCCCGCTCACGCTGCCAAGTGCTTAAGCAAGGATATAGCTACAACGTATCAGAGCAGTGACTCACAGCCTTATCAGGGAGATAGCGGGGGCCGCCTGGGAATCTGCTCACACATTTCTTTATCATTATTACGCAAAGCACCAGTCATCGGCTCTCAAACCTCTCCTCCGGGACCGCCAGGCCGGACCGGGTTTGAGGAGCAGCCTGCATGGAAACTGGATGTGGGTTGGGGGTGTCTCAACCTGGTCTGGGCCCGGAGGAGAGACGCTGGAGATCCCGCACTGTAGGTCACAGGCCAAACCAACGGGATACAGCTAAAGATCTCCATAAAAATCAGGGCAACACAGAGATATGGAGAGATATAGATATAGATAGTAACACTCCCTGCCTGGCTCCCTAGAGAGGTTACATCAGGGTGTAGCGGTGTATTAGGCATCCGCAACCCGTTAGTGTCTCATGGGCTGTGGTCTGCTAGGCGATGGAAAAGATGGGGACGCCAGGAGCTTGCAATCTTTATAATGTTCCCATTCCTGGGAACCCTGCAGTCCCAGCACATAGTGCTCGACATGGTTGCACATATTTTCATCCAGTCTTCCCTGAGTGCCAACGCTTAACACACATGGGAGGAGCA